>NC_083425.1:37390270-37693301 GCF_020745735.1 Hemiscyllium ocellatum
TGGCTGAAAGCATGACTGCTAATGGTTGAGCTTAAAAAGAAGGCACACTCACTAAACCCAGAAGTTGGAGGTTAGGAAAGTGTGGAGGGTAGGAAGGATTGGGTTGGGCAGAGCTGGAGGTGGTTGCTGAGACAGAGGGACCTGAGGCCATGAAAGAATTTAAACCCAAAGGGTTGACCTTTCACACCTGAGTCAGGAGTATAGAGACAGAGACATTTTCAGCTCCACAAACCTGGATCAAAAAATAAAACACTGAGAGGTCGGATTTTCATCTGGGGTGGGGAAGCGAATGTTCGTGGCTGTCTGCTGCCTGGGAAACTGTTTGCTGATAGTGACAGGAATTATCGTATAATAGGGAAGGCACATTGTTGAAAGGGTCAGTCTTGATATTCTGGGACTTTATTCATGTTGTAAAGAAGGCAGTAAATTCAAAACCAACACTCAAATCTCCTTCCATGCCCACACACACATTCTCAATGCACCATCTTATGCCATGTCATGCTCCCACCCTCACCCCATGCATCTCATACTCTTCATGTCAACTGATGCTTCTCTACTCACAACACACCCTTCATGCCAACTTAGTTCCAGTGCATACCAATCCATTCTACACAATTCACTCTCATAGTTCTTCATACTTCTATGCCAACAGTGCTAATCCGTGACTCTGAACTCATCCCAATAGCCCTTTATTGTCACTATGCCAACTTAGTGCCAGATAATGCCAAACTATGCTCTTATTCCCACTCTTTCCATTTATGTCCTAAATGCCAACATATCTAGCATCAACCATGGACGTACAACAGGGACAATGTTGTGATGAAATAAAATGACATTCTAAGCATCTATTAGACCTTATCATATTGAGAAAACATTCTAATGGAAAAGTAAATAATAAATGCTGGCCAATCGGTGATGACTGCATTCCACGATTGAATTAAAGGAAACTCTTCAATCCACTTAAATAGATCAATTACTTAATTACTTATTTAAAAATTGTATTAATTGACTCACACGAAAGACAGCTAATCCCTTTACAATAACTTACAACAGTCAATTAAAGTGTGATCTAGAAGATCACTCACTATGATGATGATTGATTATGGATCTAGTCAAGCTGCACTAATCCTTGTGTCAATAAAACAGTGAAATAACAAGCTTTACATTTTTGCCTTCAGGCTAGATGTTAATTTCAAATGATTAAAGGATCTGCTGATTTAAATTATTTTACAATGTGACAGTTAGACAGAACTTCTCCACTTTTAATATACATTCACATCAGCTTCTTATACATTTCACACTTCCCCAAAGAACTCTGATAGGTTCAAACCTTCTCTTCAAATGTTTAATGTCATGTTTTATACATCTCAATAACCAAAATTACTTCTGGTAGAAAACAATTTACTTTCGAATTGGCGAGGGAATTGCATATTCATTAGGAATTCTCCTGTATCTGGAACTCTTTGAAAGTATCCATTTCAATCCAAGAATTCTGAAGGTTTCACTCGGCCTTCTGATGCCCTTTCGCCTCCATTGCTGGACCTGACAGTAGCCCTCCCACTGAGATACAAACCCTCACCTCTCCCCTCCATCTGCCAACATGGGGCACAATCCAATCCTGCCCTTCTGCTGGAAATGACAGTTTGTGGATTGATAGCCCCTCTTTCTTGCCAGACACAACATCCACCTCCTCTCCCTGTCTACTTGATAACTCCGACCTACCTCAACCTGCCCTGAACACACCATCATTTATCTGGCACTCTGTATAGCTTGCATTCTGGCACCCCATTCACGTGGCACACTAACCTCACACCTATCTAACACACTTACCCTTGTGCAGGAACTGTCAAAGTGAGTCTCTGTGCTGCTGAACTTTTAAATTACAGAACTTCTGCTATGAAGTGGTTTGATTTGACTTGATTTATTATTGTCACATGTACCTAAGTACAGTGGAATGTTTGCTTTGTGTGCAGTACAGACAGACCCTACCGTACAAAGTGCATCAGGGTAATAGAACAGAGCAAAGAATACAATGTTAGTAAGTGCGGATCAACATCTGTCCCCTCCCTCCTCTTCCCCAACTACCCCAACTATCTTGCTTTCAAGGGACAGTTAAATTTAAGGTATGTTCTGCATTTCTGAATGAGCCATGAACAGAATGTCTTACAGTGTCCTGAACAGGGGTCTCTTTCTTAGCTCGAGAGTGTGGTGCTGGAAACGCACAGAAGGTCAGGCAGCATCCAAGGAGCAGGAGAATCAACATTTCAGGCATAAGCCCTTTATCAGGAGGGCAAAAATTTCTGATGAAGGGCTTATGCCCCAAACGTTGATTCTCCTGCACCTCGGATGCTGCCTCGCCTGCTGTGCTTTTCCAGCATCACACCCTCGACTCTGACCTCCAGCATTGGCAGTCCTCACTTTCTCCTAGGCTCTTTCTTAACGTAAGAAACTAGGAGCAGAACGGCAAGCTGACTGAGAATGCTACTCCTCAGACAGTCCAGCCTATTGTGTCACAGGAGAATTTAACTGATTAAAATTTGAGATGTGAAGGTCAAGTAAAAAAATGTTAACCTTTTACCAAACGTGAAGTGTTAAAATAAAAATGTAGAGCTGGTTCAGATCAAGAATTCCACTGCATACTTCTCTGATGCCCACAGTTTTTCTCAATGGTATGATGAAAACATCAATAAATACCATGCTTTTTGACAGGCTCCACAGTAGGGTTCGTAGGCTCATTCTATAGACTGTTTTGGTAATCCATACAACCAGTGTAATTATTCCTTTTGCAGCACCAGTGCTAATGATAAAATAAGTAGAAGGCGACTGTTTAATTACATACAATTACACAATCGAGGCTGGTATTTAGTTACCTGAAATTGTTGTAATTTGCTTTGGGTAGTTTCTCACATGCATTCCATAAAGCTTGGAGCCGCTTCTCTTGCTCTTGAATGCTGGTCATTTTAAATACAGAATGTTACTTATGCATTTTGCAAATAGTTTACTCATTATTCTGATTCGCAGTTCATAAATGAGAATTTCTTAAATGCATGTCAAAAGAACTTGATTTTCTGGAAATGAAAATTTGACCATTTCAAATAATATTTGCATCTGCTAGTCTTCAACTGCCTGTGACTAAAATTAGACTGTCATGTAATTTCAGCTATTGTTTTCTTCCAAGCTCAGTTTTGATTTCCATTGCTCTGGAGCTCAATTCTATTGATTTTTATAGCCTCACTGCGCTTTTGCTTTTCCTTCTATTCTCTCTTCTTCATATCCTGCTTGACTGCTTGAGCAAGCAACTACCCAGAACTTTTGCCTAGATCATGCTTCAACTAACCATTGGAAAGTGAACCAAATTAAGCCATAGACACAAATGCATTATGTGATTTTCTGCTAGTCCTTGTATAACTATGCAATTGATTTCTATCAGAAAGAGAAAAAGAGTTGGAATTATAGTCCAAAAGCCAGTGAAAGCTATAACTAGCTTGATTGGCCAGTGGGCCAGTTTCCCTTTCTGCAGCAACTCCCAACCCCCACCCCCCCAAGCTCTTTTAGCCAAGGTAATATTGGAGACCTGCAGAGCTTCTGTCCTGTAGTAGGCAGTCAGCTTATCAAATGCAGAAAGTGCTTAATTGAGGCCAGTTAAAGGGGGCCGACTGGAAAATTGCTGATTCTGCAGTTGGTGGGGCCTGTTTAAACACATGGAGGTGGCAAACTGAGAACTCATAGCCCTGCACAGGTCAAGATGCCATCCCTACCGATGTGGGTACAGGAGTATCCATTCACTATCCTGTAGAGGGGCCCCCAACACAGAAATGAAATGCCAGCAAGATTCACTCTCTAACTAAAAGAAGTTGGAACGACTGAAGCATCCTTTTGCTTACCTACCTTCCTTTACAGCCTGCTGCTTCATTTCTAGCTGAAAGGCCTCTGATTGGCTCTTCAGATTCTGGACTTTGCCCACTATCCTTACTTGGATGGAAAATCTGTCTCTAGGCCATTTTAGGGCTCCCCATTAAGATCACAAAGAGTTTCCTCTTGGATTGAGTTTGACACCTGGGAACAACCTTGACCTCTGTTTCCCAATCGCAGAAGGGCAAGTCTAACTCCAAAACCTGCTATTTGTCAGGATGAGCAAACAACTTACTCCTATCTCTGTAAAAGGAGCAATGTGGGGAGATTGCAGGGTAACCAAGTTGCTTACTTTTCTTCATGTGGGAAAATCTCTACTTTCTGTTTAGGAGTATCATGTCACAATATGAATGCTACAAGGAAGTTATGTGAAAAATATGGACATGAACCTGGATAATGAGGTATGAAATGAGAAAGGGCCAATCAAACGGCCTGTGTCTTGAATGGACAATGTAAAACTATCTTTTATATTAACTCTATCTTAACTCTAGATTTAACTCTATCGTTTAATTTCTCAAAATAAATTCCCGCATAATTTATTCAACAAATCTACGTATAACTCTGCCTTAGCGCCCTCTTCTATCCTAGACACCCAAACACCTTCATCTCCTGTCAAGTATTTGATATTTCAGATTGTACTTTTCTATATAACCTTCAATCAAATTCCCAACTGGATATTTATTCAATTTCTTTTTGAATAAGTAAATTAAATACTTCAATTGATTTCCCATTACTAGGCTTCTGAGGAAATAACAATTTTTGATTATTACATTACCTGACACAACACATCAGGGTAAAATATACTAGACCATTGCTTGTTTTATATAATTATCAGTGTGAATTCTTGTTTTCTTTTTTGACTAGCTCAATGTAATCCAGGATTATAATAAAAGGGATGAACTTTAAATCATAGATGGAGACAGCATGCAATTGAAAGAACTCATTATTAAGTACTTACTTTGATGCTTGTATCCATTCATCATACAATTCAAACGTCATCAAGGGTTCTGGTAACTCTCGAAGATACGATTTAAGAGCCCCTTATAAAGGAAGGCAATGCATTTTCATCTTGTTAATGCAGTAAAAGGATTACTGTAAATACTGTCATAATATCCTGGACCAAATCTTCAAAGATTGAATGGATTACAGATCTCTGGTATATCTTTTTAAATAGAGCTTTCAAAGTTAAAAGAAATATTCTGGGCTATAAAACCCATGCAAGCTTTTAAAAAAATCCACTTGCAAAATTTTCAGTATTTTCTGAAGAAGTGGAATACAGAGTAACCAAAATGAAATGACATTAAAAAATGATTTTAAATTTTCCAATACTGATTTCAGGAGTTAAAAGTTCCAAAGGCTCTATGATAGTGACTGAGAAAAGGCGAGTGTATAAGATAAGTGAGGGGTATGGTAGCTGATGGGTGAAGTGAGGAAGCTCTCACATAGGTAAAGTGGAACAAGGATCAGGAGGGTAGATTCCCAGTTAGGAATTGAGCCAGGTGGGTGAGGGATATAGGGTGTAGGTAAGCAGATGAGTGATGAATGTATGCCAGGGTTTGGGTCTGGTTGGGCTGGATTGTTGTGGGGAGAGCAGAGGAGAGTATCAGAAGAGTGTTAGTGGGATTGGGCAGGGCTGAGGATGGCACATCAGGGGTGATGGGGATGACAGCTTGATGTTGAAGGGTGAGTGGTGAGTTTGAAGTTCAGGTTAATAGGAGGGAGAATAGGCTTTTAATTCTGCAATTTCCCTGAGTAATGATAAAGCTTATCTGAGTCAGAACCATCCAAATTCTCAATGGACTTTCTTGGAGGGCTCCAGGCACATGGGAACTGCTCATCAGAAAAATCAATGTCCTGGGCCAATCTCATGGAAACAGCTGTGTCAGCGATTCCATACAGTCCTGATCCAGTCTACATTGCTCCTACAACCCCCTGGTCATCACAATATCTGGGCCAATTAACTTACCCGCTGAGGTTCTTTTCCAGGAATTCTGATGGGAGCAAAACTTAGTGGGAATTTGGTGTAACACTAGATCTGGCCCCAAACCCTACACCCACTTAGAACTTTAACTCTGAGCTACAGGTACCAATTTAAGGAAAATCACCACTGCCTTCATTTACAGGTCAATTAACAAATTCACATTTTTCCACACCCAAGCAAACTGTCCATAAGTTGCCTTGGACACAATATCAAAACTCACAGACTGTAATGGAAGAGTGCTGCTATCATAGATTACTGACTCAAGCCAATTACTGACAGGGAGTGCTCCACTTAAGGGCTTGATAAAGAATAAAAATTCTCTCAGACTTCAGACAGCTAAGCTTTACACATAAAATAGTGTAGATGCTAGAAATCTGAACTAAAAACAGAAAACGCTGGAAATACTCATCAAGTTTGGCAGCATCTGTGAAGAAAAACATGCATTAACAGCCTCTATTTTCAATACTAAGGCATTTAGCAGGAGCTGGCAATTGAAAATTGAGACTTTGCATATTCACTAAAATGATCAGAAATGCAGTGTAGAAGGCTGTTTAGCAGAAATATGACAGAAGCCTATTATATGCAGTTTATCAGTGTGCATGTTATATTTAAAAACTCATATTGTAAATTGATAAACTGAGACATTTAGAAGAACTGCATACAACTTGTATCTACAGAATTTAATGAGATAGTAAAATGAATTTTTAAATGAATATACCCCAAATTTAGATCACACTTTCTTAAAAATTTGGTTTAATTCTCTTCTACACTCACATTCTACGACTGCACAGGCCCATCCACAATCTGAAGCAACACAGATCAGGTGAAACCTTGTATGAGGTTAAAATTGATCAGATTAAACATAACTCAAACGTAATCAAGATCAAAACTATCGGCTGCTGTCGTAGAAGATACAATACCTATGTAAATGCAGTCAGTGTAATAAAGAATATGAATCAATTAAGGGTATCTTACGATTACACCTTTCAAAACCACAGCAGTTCATGCTGTGCGTCGTACCTGCTACAGCATGAGGGTCAACAGAATATTCTTGCACGTCCAGCACACCACAGTCAAGAGAAGCTTTCAGCTTTTTAAGTTTGGAGGCAGAAGCAGCTACTCTGAAGAGGCCCTGGGGAACAAACTCTGATCAACAACATCGGCAAAGAATAACATCTAACCATCTCAATAAGGGACACAAAGGGTCACTTTCATTTTCAATGATCAAAAATGTTGCTTATAGCAATGATTTTCTTGTCAAGTTAGATTGCTTGAGAAGCATGTTGACCACGAGCAATAATATTTTGCTCAAACTCTGCAGCACAAGCACAGTTGGAGACTAAAATCGGGGATGTGAATGCTCAGCTAAACATGCAATATACACAGATAGCCATTATATATTTGATATTACACAAACAAAACAAAGGTTATATTTGGTGTGCAGGAAGAATAATTTTACTGATTCGAGTATATAAAAGAATACTTAAACTGCAACTAGTGTCATATTCACTCGTGTATTCTGTGTCTGCAAGTAATAAGTCTGCAATGTAACAATATTATTTTAGAATAGACTTGACATTGCACAGAGAACCAATGTGATTCAATTTGAAAGCCAAGTACTTGATTCATGAGTGCTATTCTCACATCCTGAACTGATCACAAACTCCTCATATGTGAAATTCAGGGACTCGATTTTACATTCTCCCAGTTTAAAGAAGTATTTTCCTCAATTCCGGACAGTTCCGCTGCTGGCAAAGGATTCTACTGGAAGAAGAAGCAAAAGGCTGCCTTCTGCAGTTCTCTGTCTACCCTTTTCTTCAGTACTGATATGCCAGTGGTTTAGAATAAGGATGTGGAAAAATTTACACAAAACCAATTATTTTTTCTTCTATTATGTTGAAAATGCTCTTGCCCTGAAAGCAATAGCAAAACTGTCAGCTGTCATAGTCACTGCTCCTTTGAAACTGATAGTAACCTCTCGATTCTGCACATGTGCAGAGTAATAGGGAAATGCTAAAGTTGCTGGCATTAATACTACACTTCTCCAGAGGATGTGCTGTTGGGAGAACCATCAAAGTGCAATTAATGGGAACTTATCACTCTTACACTTTTAGTCTCATTGTAAAAACCCCTGAAAAAGTTCATCCTTGTTGAACAAAATATATACAATACACCAATTTCATTCTTCTCATAACACTTTGAGCTGAAAAGCTAATCATATATTTGTGGAATGTCAAAATTTCCCTATTATGAGAAAATAATTCCACACATTTTTCACATTCTTTGAACATTTATCACTATTTTAGCTTCTACCTTAAATAAATCATAACCATTTCCTTCAGTACTGGAAAGAATAAGAGGTGCTTTAAATTCACAGTTCCTGTGAATTAGTTCCTTCGAATCCCTACAGTATTGGAACAGAACATTCCACACCAACCCTCTGAAGAGCATCACACACAGACCCATCCCCCTGCCCAATAGGTCCCAAGGCTAACTCATCTAACCCACACATCCCTGGACACTATGGGGCAATTTAGCATGGCCAATCTACCTATGCATATCTTTAGACTATGGGAGGAAAGCCACACAGGCATAGGGACAATGTACAACCTCCACACAAACAGTTGGCTAAGGGTGGAATTGAACCAGGGTCCCTGGCACTATGAGGCAGCACAGTTAACCACTGAGCCACCGTGCCATTAATTATGCGTAAATATTGCAATGTGCTCAGTGCTCCTACTACTACTCCACTTCACACAGTGTCAGATTTGCACCAATGTCAAAAAAGTTGTAACGCAGGTCCCAGAGATAGCTAAGCCTTTGTGCACAGCATTCCTTGAGATCAGCAATGAGTACCATCACTTCACCGCAAAATCCATCTCAGGCTGGCTGACTTCCCAAATGACCAGCAGTGATTACAATCAGGTCAAAGAGCAGTTTTCTTATGACAGGAAAAATTTAGTTCTGTTGACACTCAATTTTTATTTTCAAATGCATCTGTTAATCCTTTGAAGTGGGAACATCACAACAAGTGGGTCAGTAGAATATATTGAGAGCATTGTTCCACAAATACTCTCCGAAACAAAATAAACCTCTAGCAAATACAGCAGGAGCGGATGTTAGTGAGCTGACAGATTAAAGAAAGAGAAAGGTTACCTCTTCCTGCATGCCACACTCCAGCAGCATCGTCACACAGGCCTCAATAGGAAACGCAATTTCCCTTCCACTTATCGTGAGGTGCTCTTCCAGTGGCTTACCAAAAGAAGGTTTTTCTATCCAAGCCTCTTTAGCAGGAAGCAAAAATGAAAATATTTCCAGCCATTATGAAAAGCTCAGTACGATGCACCCTAATGAGCTGCTGTAAATGGATGAGCTATCTATCTAATGTGACATCTCTCAGAGATGTTACATGAACCCTTGGAACTCTGAGCCACCACATTTTCATTCAGCAGAAAACAAAAACAAGTAAACTTTTAAGTAGCAATGTTTATTTTGGATCAGAGTAGGGTTTATTTGACTTTTCAAGAACAGTCATGCTTATTAACTGATAGAGTCTGCAGTACAATCCTCTTGCAAGAAGATGAGTGATGAGATATTTCCAAATTGCTTTAAAATGGATGAATAATTACAAATTATGAAAGCAATGAATTTTTGTTTATGCTTCTGTTTCCATGTCTATTTTTTAAGAATTTGTTTCATTCACTTTATTTTTTTTCTTGAAGGCCTTAGCTCCATCCTAGTTAGGTATGAATTATGTTGCAAAGTAGATTATTAATTAGAGTCATTGAGTCACACAGATGTACAGCACAGAAACAAACCCTTCAGTCCAACTCATTCATGACGACCAGATATCCCAACCTAATCTAATCCCACCTGCCAGCACTCGACCCATATTCCTCCAAACCCTTCCGATTCATTTACCCATCCAGATGCCATGTAAGTGTTGCAATTGTACCAGCCTCCACCACTTCCTCTGGCAACACATTCCATACACACAGCATCCTCTGTGTGAAAAGCTGCCCCTTAGGTCTCTTTCATATCTTTCCTCTCTCACCCTAAACCTGTGCCCTCCAGTTCTGGACTCCCCCATCCCAGGAAAAAGACTATGTCTATTTACCCTATCCGTACCCCTCGTAATTTTAAATACCTTTATAAGGTCACCCATCAGCCTCCGACACTCCAGGGAAAACAGCCCCAGCCTATTCAACCTCTTTCTATAGCTCACTTCTTTCATGATTAACTTGCAATCACCATGTAATTGTCAACCGCTGTATATCTCTTTAGGATTGGACTGGCCCAGACTTCCAAGCTGGGCCTCTGTAGAAACACAGGGTGTAACTATTCCAGATTCCTTCTTCATAAAGGATGATTGTCAGGGGAATCCAAGACACGCCCTTTTTATATTGGGTGCTAGCTGCCTTATTCTGGTAAGTAGATTCATTCACTAACTCACTGAAAAATTATGGAACATTCAAGCAACTTTTCCTTGCGTTAGTGTTATGATCCATGCTGATGGATCCAAGAATTAAGCTGAAAATGTGTTGCTAGAAAACCGCAGCAGGTCAGGCAGCATCCAAGGAACAGGAGATTCGACATTTCGGGCATAAGCCCTTCTTCAGGAATGAAGCCTGACTTAATAGACCGTACGTTTAATTTTTGGAGTTGTTTAACATGGTGGTTAGTCACCGAAGCATATCCTCGTGGGGCTGCAGTTTTTTTTGTAGAATCTCAACAGTGTGGAAGCAGATCACTCGGCCGATCGGGTGCCCCCACCAAAGAATATCTTGCCCACACCTACCTATCTCTGCATTTCCCATGGCTAACCCACATAGTCTGTGCATCCCTGGATATTATGGGCAATTTAGCATGGCCAATCCATTTAACCTGCGCATCCTTGGAGTAAGGGAAGAAACTGGAGCATCCAGAGGAAACCCACGCAGTGACAGGGAGAAAGTGCAAACTCCACACAAACAGTTGCCTGAGGGTGGAAATTAACTCAGGTCCCCGATGCTGTGAGGAAGCAGTGCTAACCACTGAGCCACCCCGTGCTGGAATAAACATTTGTTCAGGTTAGATTACTAACAGTGTGGAAACAGGCCCTTCGGCCCAACAAGTTCACACCGACCCGCCGGAGCGCAACCCACCCAGACCCATTCCCCTACATTTACCCCTTCACCTAATTACCCAAGAGAAAATAATCATAAACCAACTGACACAAATTTAGAAGAGGGTTTAGAAAAATCTCAGCACAAAATGCAAAACAAATTTCTAACCTGTTCGCAATATGTCGCCCTTACAAAGACTCAAGTCCAGAGAAATTATACTCCAACCTCAAACTGACACTTGCCAGATACTTCTCCATGGTCTTGGGAGATATTTTTGTAATTCCTCTGAAGTCTGTGGAATTGTGGATTCCTCTGGAATCTTTCACAATTCTGAGGCCTAAACTTCCTCAGTTATGACTACTTTAAGACTATTCGACAAACTCTCTTCCCATTGAAACTTCAGAGACCAGAAAACATTTCTGCTGAGATCTCCCACTCTAATCACGATTAGGAGAACTTTTGGAAGGTGTTAAATTAAAAGTGACCCCAACTAGAATGTTGAACTTCCTGAGCAATTCCTATACAGTCACTGCACAAGGACTTTTGAGGGGTCTAGATGATATCATTGGGAGCATGGTCAGTATCTGACTGTCCAGACAGCAGAAAGCGTCTTGCGAAACCATCATCTGAGTTTATGAACAGCAGGCTTCTTTGTAATTGTCAACATGTTTACAGCAGCCCTAATCTCAGCTAATATTTTTAATTGTTCAAATAAAATAACTGTAGAAAATATTACAGTAAGTCATTTACATGTTTCTTAGAAAACAAACTAAACAGTGGACATGGGAGAGTGAAAAAGAAGACATGACAGAAATAAAACTCTTTGCTCAAATAACTTCTCTATTTTGAGCTTCGGATTCCCCCCAGTCTCTCTTCCCAAAGAAAATACACAGAGACACCTACATTGCTGCTAAGCCCCATTTTATACAAGTACACATAGCTCTGGCTAGGCCACATTGCAGTGCTATGCATGGACAGTTCTGGTAGCCGCATTTTAGAAAAGATATATCATCCATGGGAGTGGGGATTGTGCAGTGTAGATTTACCTGAGTGAGACACAGACTCAAAAGGTTAAGCCACAACGAGAGATTAAACAAACTAAGGATGCACTGCCCGAATTTAGAAGATTAAGCCATGACTTAATCAAAACTTCCAAAATATTAAGGGACATAGGCCATGTAGATAGAAAGAGGTTATTCTCTAGCTGGGGGTCTAAGGCCAGGGGGCAGAATCAGAATGTTTGAGGCAGGAGTGAAATGCTGAAGCTCTTTTTCACATAAAGACAAAAAAACTGCAGATGCTGGAATGTAAAGGTAGACAAACAGGAGGCTGGGAGAACACAGCAAGCCAGGCTTCTCCTCCGCCTGATGCTACCTGGCTTGCTATGTTCTCCCAGCCTCCTGCTTATCTACTTCTTCGCATAAAGGCTAGTAGAAATTTGGAATTTGCTGCAAATAACAATAGTTGCTGCATTAATTGGTAATTTTGAAACTGAGCTTGATAGTTTTGTATTAGCCAAAAGCAGGAAATGATATGGGACAAAGGCGCATGTCTAAAATTAGATCATGGATCAGTCATGATTTCACTGAATGGTGGAATAGGTTTGAGGGGCTAAATGGCCCATTTCTGTTCCTAAGGTTCTCTGTTATATTGAAACTGGGAAGGGCACTTTTATTAAGACTGACTCAATGGAAATATTGGAACATGAATGGACTGGCAAAGCTCACTAGATGATTAAAATATCAGTGTCAAGATTAGGTCAGGCAGCATCTGAGGAGCAGGAAAATCAATGTTTCGGGTAAAAACCTTCATCACTCCTCTTGTCTTTAGTGGTGTATTTTAGCATTTAATATAGACCTTGTTTACATTGTAGCATAGTGCATCAAAATGAATAAAACTTTCTGATTAAGTTCATGTATGTTTAAGAAATATGACCAATTTGTGTATTTTCTACTCCATATTTTAAAAAGAACTAAAAGCTTTCACAAAGCTTTTACTATCTCAAATCTAACTATAAGAATATGAGAACTTTAATTATCTTACAGAAACAGATTAAAATACTCTTACCTTGCTGTGCTTTAATTTGAGGCAATATGTTCTGTAAAAGCACTAATGACTTCCTGTGATATTCTGCTTGCACTTCTATTAACTGGTGAAGAAAAAAAAAACATGATTTAAAATCAATAAAAGCACAGAAGGTAATGAAACATCCCCTAATTTAGGTTCATTACACAATGCAATAATTGACAAACTAAAGTAGACAGAAAGGAATTTGTTCAGAAATGTCAACCAATTGGAAAGACAGACTGTGCTTCTCCTGCCTTTGAAGGTGCCTCAGAATGGAAATGGCCTCTACTCCTGCAACTTCAGCAGGGGCCAGCTGCATTGACAGTGTTGCCAAGGTTACCAGACTGTTTGCCCTGAGAGGAGGGCTGCTGTCCGCTATTGCATAGCAGTCCTGCCAGCTGTGTCCCAATACCAAAGTGATCTCTGGTGTCCTGATGTCCACCCACTCAAGACTCACTCCCAGTCCTGGCAGCATGGTGTCCTACCTGCCAGTCAAATACAGTGTAACAAGGTCAGCCGGTGGCCTACATAGAATATGAGTTCCCTGATTAAGGCTGTTAACTTGGTCCAATCGGGTGGCCTGGCTGACAGATATAAACAGGAATGTCAAACATCCTGCTCACTTTGAGAGCTGGCTCTGAGGAAGCTGGATCAGCATCAAGGATTTTCCAAATGTAAATAAAGGGTGACTTAGTGATGGGCTACTGGCCAGTGTGGAGTTATTTCATGCAGTTTTTAGTGACACCACCGCACACCAGGATGCCATTCGGCCCATTAGGTCCATGTCTGCTCTATACTGACCTATCCAGTCAGTCCCAGGTCACCATTCTATCCTGCAACTCTGCAAATTTCTTTCTCCAATTTCCTTTGGAGACCCTTCAATGTGTAGACTTTCCCAACCCCTATCACCATATTGCCTTCCCCCTCCCCCATCACCATACACGTTCCGTCTCCTCCATCATCATATCACCTTCCGCCTTCCCATCACCATATCAGCTTCCCCCCCCCACTTCACCATATCACCTTCGCCACCCCATCCCCATATTACCTTCCACTTCCCCCATCACCATATCAGCTTCCCCCAAACCCATTCCCATATTACCTTCCGCCTCCCCCACCCCCATATCACCTTTCCCCACCCCAATCACCATATCAGCTTCCCCACCTCCATCCCCATAACACCTTTCCCCACCCCATCATTGTATCAGCTTCCCCCACCCCATCATCATATCACCTTCCACCTCCCCCATTCCCATATTACCTTCCACCTTCCCCATCACCATATCACCTTTCCCCATCCCATCACCATATCAGCCTCCACTTCCCCCAACATCATATCAGCTTTCCCTACACCATCCCCATATCAGCTTCCCCCCACCCCCATCACCATAGCAGCTTCCCCCACCCCATCACCATATCATCTTTCCCCATCCCATCATCATAACAGCTTCCCCCACCCCGTTACCATATCACCTTCTATCTCCCCCACCACCATATCAGCTTACCCCACCCCTATCACCATATCAGCTTCCCCCACCCCCAGCTTCATATCACCTTCCCCCAAACCCATCACCATATCACCTTCCACCTCACCCATTCCCATATTACCTTCCGCCTCTCCCATCACCATATCACTTTCCCCACCCCCATCACCATATCAGCCTCCGTCTCCCCCAACATATCAGCTCCCCCACCTCCATCCCCATATCAGCTTTCCCCACCCCCATCGCAATGCCACCTTTCCCCACCCTATCACCATATCACCTTACGCCTCCCCATCACCATCTGACCTTCCCCCACCCTCACCACTGTCCCAGTTCCTCCACCCTCATCACCATCTCACCTTCCCCCACACTCATCACTGTTCCAGCTTCCCACACCTATATCATCTTCATCTACCCTCATTACTGTGTCAGCTTCCCCCAACCTCATCACTGTCTGACCTACCCCACCTTCATCAATGTATCAGTTTCCTTTAGCCTCACCATTATCCCAGCTTTTCCCACCCTCATCACCATCTCTACTTCCTCCAGCTTCATCACCATCCCCACGTCCCCCACCCTCAAAGGCAGCAAATTCCGGGCCTTTACAACTCACTGCACAATAGACTCTTCCTCCCATCTCCTCCACATCTCTTGTCCAGAATTTTAAATCTGTGTTCCCCGGCCCTTGTAAAATTCACTAAAGGGAATTTGTTTATCTTATCTCAACACAGTCTTGAACATGACAATCAAATCTCTCTTCAACTTGCTTTGTGAAAGAGGAAAAACTCTCTCATTCTAAAATAATTACGTATTAATGTGTGTGTTATATCATGTGGACTTAGATGAACTTGGTATAACACACATTAATATGTAAAGCCCACTGTTTCAAACTGATGAAGCAATGGGAAACATGATCCTGAATAAATACTTCTTCTGAATTATAGTCTACACTCCCAAAGCTTCAGTGTATGCATTTAACAGAATTACAGATATGTTCAGGGCATCTTCCGAAACCAAAATTGTTTGTAGTCTATACGGTCAGATAGTTTGAAAGGGACACCTCCAGTTCCCGGCATGAACAGAAGGGTACCAAATTTTCCCTTGTCTGATATGTCCAATGTGAATGTTAGGAACCAAATGGGGTAGCTCTGGACGGATAGTGCTTGTCTGAGTATGCAAAGGCCTTTTAAAGATGGTGCAAGGTTGGTCAATTCTGCTGATTTGTTCTGGGTGTGGGTGAATGGGAGAATATGGCTAGAATTGGAAGAAAATTGAAATAAATGTGGGTTCAGTTTGTATTTTGTTTTAGGTGTCTCAGGGTGACGTACCAGCTGAAGAAAAGCATCAGGTGAATGTGCAGGAATTAGCCTTAATCTTGAGATAGTCAAATATCCTCATAAGCGTTTACTGTTTGCAGGGATATTGTTGGGGTGAAAGAAATAGTGAGAATGAATCCTTTTAATGATGTTTGCAATTAATACTTTCCACGTTTTGTCTAGTGTAATATTATTCATCTTATTTACTTGTCTAATAATCCTTTGTGTTAAAAGAACACCTGATGACTCTTGTGAATGTTTTCAGTGACTGATCGCTATCCGTTTAAAAATAGACAAAGCTAGGTTCTATCATACCAGGTTTCAGCCCGGGATTTGATTTATCCAGTATTAACATGCGCTGGGATTATAACACTACTTATGTGGCCTTTACTCAATTAATAGAAAATACTAACAATGGATCACAAGCACGAATTTGTCAGAGGTTCACTAAGTCCAGGTGTAATTACATTTACCTCCTCGCAGGAGGAAGGTTGATGTTTAAATCAATATTGTGGGTTAACCAGTATTTCCTGTCTATCAACAGACATGGAGAAGTTTGTGGGAATAATATTATGCTAGTTTCTTATTGAATCATAAACAGAAATTACCTGTTAATAGGCAATTTTACTGGTGTGTTGTCATCTCTGAAAAATTTACAGGAAATTAGGTGGACTTACTCAAAATTTAAATTTTTTAATGACTATTCCAGAAGCTAGAAAGCGGTCAGAAAATGAGAGGAAATGTGACAGAATAACCCCCAAGTGCTGACAGATATTTACCAAGCTGTGCTGATAACAGGTCCTGCCTACAAATGTAGATGTTCTCTACACCTTCACAGTAACTGAAAGCAGGCTTAAATAAAACCACAAGCTTTTCTTGGGCTACTAAATTAGTTCTACGTATTCTACATAACAATGACCATGATATATTGGCCTTTTGCACCTGATTATAAGGCAGCTACGTTATCAAGAGCAAACAACCATGTCAAGCTATAAATGTTTCAACAATCAATTGAACCGCGAGTTGAGATTGCAGACTAAATTCAAACTACTTAATACCGTGTCAGAATACTTAATGCCATAAATCCAAACTCTACATATTTCACAGAGTGGTTATATTTAGTCATGCATCTATTTTACTTCTATTGCCTGGTTGATGGAAGGGCAAAAATGTTTGTTTTGCTGATATTCAGTGGTGACCACAATATGAGATTAATGACTGCAATTAAATCACTGCAAATTGTTTTGTAGAAAAGTAAATTGCCAGGAATTAATATAACAACATGTAAAGATTTTAATGCAAACACTAACGAGCATGCAAGATAGTAGGTAACACCTTTGAAGCCATTAAGAAACAAATACTGTGTTTATAAATTTCTCTAAATAGAACGATAGAATCATAGGTCTCAACAGCATACTCTTCACACTGCAACCACAGCACCCCATCCCACTGGCACAGACCTGGGGGGGTGGGGGGGGGGGGGGGGGGGGTGGCAAGGATTCTAAAGTGCACAAGAAAGCGCCTAAAACAACGCCATGTTCCTTCTGTACAATGTGTAGTGGAGGAGGTTCCCTTTTGGTCAATATACCTGCACAGTTCTCTCTCACTACAAAGCTGGAAATGCTGCTGGTCTTTGACTAGAGAGAACCAGTGGTATAACTCCAGCTTGTAGCCTGACTACTGCAGGTATGTTGAGCAAATGGGAGCTTCCTGCACCACACATTCTACACATGGAACATGGCATTGTTTTAGGGGCTTTCTTGTGAACTTTAGCATCTTTCCCTCCACTCTGTGCCAGTGGAATGGGGTTCTCTACATAGGTAAGAAAAGATAAATCGTCATCTTCCTGTTCTTTTGAACTTATGATAAAATTTTATCTTCCTATACCTAAATAGGAACTATCTAATCTGTAACAACTTTTTACGTGCTTTTACATGAGTACCAAAGACACACAAAGGGCTTTCTCACAAACAGAAGACCATCTGGAACACACAGACACAGGTACGATATTTGGCTTATTTGGGCAGTTGCCTGATCTCCTGAGGAATGTGAACATGCAGTGCAGCCCAATGTATTTCTGCTGCTAGCCTAGAAGTAATCATTCACTGGACGTCATTTACACCTCACTGAACCAAATAATCTTTAAGTGAAACTGACATTATTCACACAGAATAAAATGAATAAAAATAAAACATTTAAATTTGTAACAACAGTTTCTCAAGTACCCAGTGTTCTGTTTGAAGGGGTAATTAGATCCGAAGGTGATCAGAGGATGTTTTAATCAAATGCAGCATTTCAGTCAATTCACTGAGGAGACTGATTTTGATCAGTTTTATGTTTTAACATCATTTTTGGTTATTTTTATTGCAATAATCCTTATATTTCTATTGTACTCACTGTCTGAAAATAATTTGCATAGTCTATTTCTTTGGCCACAAAACTGTACATGTCCGCTGCCAGTTGATCCTGCATTTGACAGAAAAATGGAAATATGTTAGTGAATTACACACAATTAAGATATTCTAGATTAGATTTGGCTTGTTTTTGGAATGATAGTGAATTATTCTGAGTCAATTTTGAGAACGTGTGAGTGAGATGTAGTCACCCCTTTTTTAATATGCTTTTATATGCCAACCAAGGTATTGCATACTGTACTATGATATCAGAGGGCATTTTTCCATATAAATGATCTTCTATTTTAGATAGTAATCAAATGTAAATGATCTGCAGGAACATTCCTAATCGCTTGCTCATTCTCTGAAAGTGGTTTAGTTTCCAGAATGTAACATCACTAGGCAACAGAAAAGAGGAGAGCTGGCTATATTATTATGAAAGCAATCAATTTTGCACCTATTAGTGAATTGGAAATGGTGCAGCTGGAGTTCAACTCTGGTACATAACTCTAACTAAAAGAAATTAAAAATTAATTGCAGTTTAAGTATTGATCCCCTCTTTTATTTCTGTCACCACAGGTGACCAGCCAATTTCAACCATTACCAAAGATTTTCCATCAAAATGGATCGAGCTGTTAGTACTTGTATAATTAGTTTAATCTTGGTGCATTTGGAAATGCTGAAGATTAACTAAAGGGACATTTCAATAAAGCGTGTGCATCTTTATAGCTTATACAACTACCTTTGAAATATTAATCTAAAGGCTGGTTTGGTGTTCTCACACGTGTTCTAGGAGATTTTGGGCATTTTTGAAGAAATTACAATTTGCAAACTGGAAAACTTTTGCAAATGCTAGTACTATGTGCTTTTGGAGACAGTGAGGCAGTGGATTTGTATTGTGCTTTGGAATACGGACGGATAATTCTAAAAACCTCTAAAATTTACTTGGTACTTAATGATGCAAAAATGGGATTCATATAAGCCTTACTGACATTTAAATTCTCATAATCACAATGTTCCTCATAATGCAATAAATTCTCAGTAATAAAAATAACATACTGCAGATGCTGGAAATCTGAGAATAACAGAGAGAGTGCTATAGAAGTTCAGCGGAATTGGCAGCATCCGTGGAACAAGAAACAGAGTTAATGTTTTGAGTCTGATACAATTCTTCAGTCTGAAGAAAAGTCATAATGTTACTCAAAACGTTTTTCTCAAGGCATTTTCTCTGATGAAATTCTCAGCAATGTTTGAAATCTGAATGCTGATCAGGATGTTTTACACTAAAGCTCTTCTTTAGCCTTGCTGTCAAATGTTTATGATTTTATCTATTAATCGAATTTATTGATACAGGATAAACCAGTTAAGCTCAAAGTCTAGTTACAGTGGGTTCTTGACCAAATGTGGCTAACAGACACAAAACAGTACAGGAGCCAAACTAGACATAACACAGTACACACGAGAACCTTCAACACTTCTAACTTCAGCTGTTACTCCTTTATATCTTGCAGGTGGTTCTTGACCACACATAAATGAGGAACTTGTATTAATCTGTCAGTATCTGCCTGCAAGTTAAATAAATCTTATGATATTATTAGTGGTTTACTTTGTGCAATATTAACTTGAGAACATTTCTTTAACAAATCTACTTTTAATGAACAGGTTTTGGTAGTGTCTCTTCAAGGGACATTTTCAGCCATTGAGTGGTCAAACAATTTTTAATTTAATAGAATGATCGAAATGACACAATAGAGGAGGGTATCCAGCTAATTTGATACTCTTGAACTAAAATTAAGCAGAACTCAAATTACTGAACTTCGTCATATTTGTTGTTTTAGTATCAACTGACTGATTACAATAGTATAATGGGATAAAAACAATGACTGCAGATGCTGGAAACCAGATTCTGGATCAGTGGTGCTGGAAGTGCACAGCAGTTCAGGCAGCATCCAATGAGCAGCGAAATCGATGTTTCAGGCAAAAGCCCTTCATCAGGAAATCGATTTCGCTGCTCATTGGATGCTGCCTGAACTGCTGTGCACTTTCAGCACCACTGATCCAGAATACAATAGTATAATGCAGAGACAGAGCTCAGAACATGCAGAGGTAATACAACTGACCAACATAGATTTGAGATTTTAAAAATTCTCTTTTTCCTGCAATGCTGTTGGGGTAAAAGCTGTGGCAAACTCATATTTCAATATCACAGCAAGAATATTTCAGCATTTAAGTATACTTTTCAAAGTGAAAAGAACTCCTCTTGCTTCCGTCCATTGTAATATTGGGCGTTCATGAAAATTTACCTTTCATTGAAACAACAGATGGTTTAACAAAAAGACCACAGCATTTATTTTCGTGCACCATTCTGTTTGCAATCTGGAGCATATTGGTATCATTACCTGAACACCACTTGACATTGTTAAAATTTAGACATTGTCTTTAAAGTACACATGATATTATTATAGCCTTGTAGACACAATCATTCCACAGTCAAACCCTCTTCCTATCAACTGATCCCATTCGAGCACTGACTAATTTAACATATCATTTTTTGAGCATATGAATCAGGGCTAAAACAAAAAAAGAACTTAATGGAAAAGCAGAAAATAGAAGCCAGCATTGACCAGTAAAACCAACATGGCAGACATTACCATATTAGTCTGAATAATATTGTGAATAAGCACTAATTTGTAACATTTGAAAAATTTAAGTAATACCTGCACTCACTCATGTGTTACAATTTATGATGTCAATCTATGCCTTCTGTTCTGTCAAAGCCTCTGGACTATGCTCCTCGATTTAATTTGATCCAGATAGTTATGGAAACAGCTAAACACATTAGCCAGATAGTACAATACTGAGCTTTAAAAAGGTAGTAATCTTTTTCATTGTTTTTTAAAATTTGATCATCACCCAATGATTCTTGCTGGAAAGCAGACACATATAGTCAGGTGATACACAGTGTGCACTGCATTATGATGGTTTGCATTGTTGAACTGCCTGTTAACGTTCCCTATCCAGGCGATTGCAAAGCAGCCAAATGGGTGGGGTTCCACAGCACTGCCTATACTTGTGAAGTATACTTGTGAATGTAGAACTTGTATAACATGCTGAGCATTGTTGCACTGTGGCTCACACACTGCACATAGTTAGCAGGACATGACTGTACAATACTCCAGTTTTAGCCTGTACCCTGCAGATCTCCACTCGATTCGCTGCTTCCTCCATTTCTTCCCTGAGTGCATCAGCCTTGGCGCCAGACGACTGCAGATTGCTCGACAACCCTGATGACTTTGAAGACTGCTGCCACCTAGATTGGAGGAGAAAAGAAGCTGTGAGCAGAAATGTTTCCAATAGGCAAAACAAATGGAAGATATCCTGATAAGATCTTTTGCTTCAGTTATATCAAAATGAGGAACACTATGAAAACAGACCTGCTAATGTCGTCAACTCAGCCACATTGGGGAGATCTAAACAATCCTTGGATAAGCACATGGAAGATGATGGGATAGTGTAGGGGGATGTTCTGAGAATAGTTCACAGGTCGGCGCAACATTGAAGGCCGAATGGCCTGTTCCGCGCTGTATTGTTCTATGTTCTATGTTCGCTTTTTTGCATCAGTTTCTTACTGATCTCATATACCAAATATGCACTGATATTTTTCACTGTATACATGCTATCTGTCCAAACACAATGTAATTTGTTATTGACAGCCTGTGTAGCTTTGGTAATTAATGTATGACAATACCCATTATTAATGGATTGAAATGTTAGGTTTATTGTGTGATGACCCAGTTTACCGGTCAATATATATGTACATCTAATAGAATACATCTATCAGCTTTTAAAATAGTCTTGAACTATTCTCAAACAGCCAATGAATCACATGTAACCTTTACAGAATGTTTTCTTACTATACATTTTTGCCATTAATACTTTCCAGCCAATTTATTATCGAGTTATCTTCCTTGGTAACCATAAAGGCATAATCTGAACAAACCAGTTTCTTTATTCAGGTTCTTTGGGATGCTTCCTATTGTTAGGAAGCTGGATGACACTTACAGTGATGCAGTGATAGGTGACTAATATTCCTTGTCCCAATTGGTACACAGAGTGCAGAGGTCAGAAGCCTCCTCATCACACTGCTCCTGAGTTTGAGAATCAAATCCCATCATGCAATGGCCTTGGAAGTGTTCATATGAATATGGTTCTCCACTCATTGCTGCCAAATGTAAAATCTCTCAACTTTCTGTCACCAGGCAGCAGATGTTCATGCAATTTTTGACACAATGTTTAATGTGAGGAAAATTTAAACTTAGAGATGAGAGGACATTATCCTTTCAAGTGACTGTACCATTCCATCGTCAGCTTTTTTTTTACTGGGTTAAAAACAAATCAGCATTCTAAACAATGTCCTGAGCCAGAGTCTCAAGGTATTTCAGTCACATTTTACATGTTTAAAGCTAATTCATTTGACTCAGGGATAACACCAAGTGGTGTATTGTGATTTGATGCTAACAGTGTGGATAAACAAGCAATAATGACTGGCACACTCTTCACATGAAACACAACATTCCACACACTGTAACATCATAGACTTTCCAAAATAATCATATGCAATAGCAACACATAAAGTAAATGGTCAAGTAATACATTGAGTATATTTTGAACAGACCACGAGAGTTAGAATGGAATGCAACTCTCAATCCTTTCCACTGGAAATCATAAGTAGCCAAAGTGAAAATCTAACTATATATAATTTTCATTTGAATGTTAAAAAAATCTTCTAACTGTTGTCAATAATTAACTGTAGATTCCAATAGAGTTATACAGCATAGAAACAGGCCCTTTGGCCTACCATGTCTATGCCAACCAAACTACACAATCCAATTTAGCTGCACTTGGTCCATAGTACCTATGTCACCAGGTACTTTAAATGCTCATCCAGATGCTTCCTCAATGTTGCAAGAGTACTTTCCTACACCATCCTCTCAGATAGCATGTTCCATATTTCTACCACCATCTAAGTGAGAAAATCTTTCTTCAAATCCCCTCTAAACCACTTGCCTCTTCATCTTAAACAATGCCCTCTGGTCTTTGACAGGTCTGCCATGAAGATTCTCATGATCTACTCCGTCTACACCTCTCATAATTTTGGTATATCTCAATCAGATACTTACCTCAGCTTCCTCTGCTCCAAGGAAAACAAACCCATACTATCCAGTCTCTCCTCATAACTGAAACTTTTCATAAGAGGCAACATCTTGATGAATCTCCTCTGCACCATCTTCAATGCAATCACATCCTTCTAATTGTGTGGTGGCTAGAACTGAACACAGTACTCTATCTGAGGCCTAACTAATGTTTTATAAAGTTGTTTCATAAAGTGACCATGGCATTGATGAGTTAAGGATGGGGATAGGGACTAAAGAAAGGAGACAATATTCATGTTCTAAGATTGTTAAATTCAATGTTGAGATCTGAAAGATGTAAGGTACCTAGGTGAAAGATGAGGTGTTGTTCCTCAGCTTGCGTAGAGCCTGATTGGAGCACTGCAGCAGGCCTGAGACAGAAATATTGGCATGGGAACACAGTGGTGTGTTGAAGAGGCAAGCAACTGGAAGCTCCCACCTAGATGTTACCTCACCAACACTCTAATGGGTTTGCTCCAAAACTACTGCATTAGCTGCAAAGTGCTTTGAGGCATATGGTGATGGTGAATTGTGCTGTATTTTCACCAGTGTTTGAATTCGCCTGTAAACCTTGAACTTTGTATTTAATCAATTGCTTCCTAAAAATCATTATTTCACATATTTCATGCACTTACTGAAGGGAACGTGACTTTAATTCTTTTATTATCACTTAAGTGCATTAATTTTACTTTCATGCCTCCAACTAATGCAAACATCATTTCAATTAATTAACTAGGCTGCATCTCGCTTGCCATTTTAATGGTAGCTAGATTCAGTAGGCGTATACTTGTCTTTGGATCAAAAGATTGTCAGATCAACCCACACTCTAATGGAAGGTGGCATTTCAATGTAGGTTTGAGCAATTATGTGAGGTGTCAGCTGTCAGAGGATAGTGAGGACTTATCTGCTTATTCAATTGCATGTTAAAGAACCTGGGGCACCTTTTGAAGAACTGGAGCTTCTCCCAAATCCTAGTCAACGTCTTCACTCAAACCCACCTTCACAAAAAGGTTATTTGCATATTTATTTCACTGCTCTTTGCATAAGCTCGCTCTGCAAAATGGCTGTTATGTTTGTTGATATAGCAACCTTGGCTGTACCTTAACCAAATTAATTGAATGTAAATGCTTTGTAACATCCCAAAGGGCATAATCTGGCATTTATATGAAAGCAAACTCTCCTCTGGTGGTAAGATTGTGTTTCCATTAACTCTGAAATCCAGTGGAACTAGATCTACACTATACATCTGAGCACCATTCAACATTCTTTAAATAATGGGCTACTTAAAGATAATAAATATCCTCCAATGTTCTGGTTTGAAGTGTAGCTACTTGAAACTCCAACTGATGTCCTTATTTCATCTCATTTCATATGACAAGATCCAGCTGAATATGATTAAGTTCCTTTTATGAATATATACCTTGGAATCATCTCCAAATTTGATCGTATTGCAAAATGTTTTCTGATAGTCAAAGCATTGCATATTTAACATTACTTTAGAGCTTTGCATTTGCAAGTCAATTTTCAGCTCAGTTAAGACTTTATAGGATGTCCTTTTCTATATTCTCTGCTTTTTATCTCTATGTGGTATTATTTCACATATATATTCATAGAATTCCTTTGGTACGTTAGTAAATCATGTTATTTAATTTATTGTTTTGTTCAGCTGTACAAATTATTCAGGTTGAAAAAAGAAATTACCCACAAAACCTATTGGATTGTGGCAAATATCCAACAGGCTCACTGATCTTTATGGCAAGGTTGAGTCTCAATGGCGAGGGAAATCGAGTGCACCTGCCAGCTGTACAATTCAAACTAAAGGACAACAACACATGAAGCCTTTCTAGCATTCTTCTTCTGCTTGAGTTCTCAACCCAAAGGCAAGTCTGACTCACAGCGGTATAATCTCCACCGCAAGTAGTGCAAGGAGGCAAGTCCTAAATCTTCTCCCACCACAGCAGGAACTGTTAGCACCATTCTATTGGCATTGGCCACTCAACCAACTGAGCCAACCACTCCCCAGAGTCCAAGTTGCTGTGGTACCATATACTTTATATCCATGTTGTAAATTGGATCTGCGGATAAAGACTATAAACGACTCCAATTTTCTTTTCATCGTACTGTTGACCAAGAATCTCTCCTGCTCATACTTACTGCCATTGGCATAAGCAGAAGGATTTACAAGTTGATATGTAACCTGTCTGTTGTGTTTGGAACTAACTTTCCTTGGTCATCAAGACCTGGGTTGGGATTTGAACCTGGAGCTGCTGGCTCACATGTTACCGCTGCAACTCCACTTTCTAACATTAACTGTTCCAAGACACCAAAATGACATTATAAATGAGATTCAACAATAAATAGCTTCTTCCTGTGCCACTTAGACTTGTGAATCTGCAGTAATCAATACAGATTATGTCAGGAAAAGTGAAACCGATTTCTTAATGATTCTGATTATGTTGCTAGCACACACAAATGACTTAATTGACTGAATCAATTTCACTTACTCGAGAGGGATTTGAATTATATTCTCTGGACTGGTCCGATAGCATAAACACAAGTATTCAGCTTTCCGAAATCACAATAAACTTATTAAAATGCACCAAAACAATTCAAAAAAGCTGATTATACATTAAAACATACATCATCCAGAGTAAATCTTCACTTCATGAAGTCCTACATTTTATGAGACACTTACTTCCACAGCTACATTTCAACTTGTCACAGCACAGGGCTAAGGGCAGGATGTATCCAACTCAATTTGTGAAGTAATATTAGAAGAGGTGAAGAGACTCATCTGTCCAGAATGAGGAACTCGGCTAAGTCTGAGTCTAACACCAGGAATGGTCTAAAAAGAAGTACGATTCTAATAATCAAAAGTTCTCACTCTCCACGAGGCCCAGCTTCTAGAAGGTTTGGTGTAGAAGGCATTAGGACAATGGTAACGCACAATCCTCAAAAGAATTTCCATTCTTGTTAGCATTTCAATTTTTTTCAGATTTTGAAGGAGCCTTATAAGCACAAAATTGGATTATTGTTAAAGTTCAAATATGAACTTTTGACCAGGTGTCTGTCCTCTTTCTAAATAGCCTACAGGTTGTTTCTATTAGAAAAATGAAAAAGAAAGACTTGGTGGAAAAATTCTTAAGATTTCATTAAATCCAGTGATAATCATACTGTGATAATGAATGAAGCTCAAGTCTTCATTTCTGCAATTCAGGAAAAGCCTACAACATTTGCTATTAATTGGACATGTTTGTTAATGTAACTGTTTCTAACCTGGATTGCAAACGGAGTGAAATCATCTTATTTATAAACTATGTCTTCTGCATGCTGTGCAAAATATGATTGAAGTTACAAGACTATAAGACAAAGGAGTGGAAGTAAGGCCACTCAGTTTCTCAGTTTATCAAAGATTTTGCTGAACATGGGGTGAGTTTACAACATACATATTAATTCCCACTGTGTCCTCTCACCCAGAATGATCACATACCTACCATCATTTCAATTGTCATGTTTAAGTGAAATGTTTGGATTAACAACTGTACTTGGGAAATTGCCCAAACCATCAACAATTGTTTTTGTTGGAACCACTTAACCAATACTGATTTCAGCTCAGCAAACCGAACTGAGCCAGGCTGAATGAACTAAAACTGCATGGCCCAACAGCACTGCCAAGTAAAACTTAACCGTGTGTCAAGTATTTAATCAGGCATAGGTTTGCATTTTTTGCAACATGTAGCTTTGTACACAAATTGCATTGAGATGATTAAAAGTTGATCCAATCAGTTTGAAACACCACTTTTAGGAAAATGTAACATACTGTCCAAATGCCACAGACAATCCAAGAATCCAAATAAAATGTTAGTATAAGGCTGGTAGAAATGTCAGCAATTTGGGGGAATCCTTTGGGGAAGTTTTTGCCATTTAACTGTCACTCACTCTTCGCAGCTTACTGTAATTGATGCAAATATAAGTACATCGGGACATACCTGCAGACTGTGAACTTCCAAACCCTAACACAGCTCAGGTCTCCCTCAATCCTTGGCCAAACATTCAGCCAATTCAGAGTTCTGAGAGGAAAGTATGAGTTTGAGGTCAACATTAACATTACAGGCACTTAAGATAGAGCTGCAGTTGTTCTTTACTTTTCTTGCTCTTTGGCAAGAAAACAGATTGAAAATAAATTGAATTGAAAACTTATTTACATAAATGTTATGGGATCCTTTAAGTCCAATGGGCCAATTTGATGGGGCTGCTATATCAGAACACTTTGGGCTAACACTTATTTCTTTTACCCATTTGTCAGGTCATGAAGTTACTCGAAATATAAACATTGGTGGGTTTGTTGACTGATCAGAAGTGTCTTTAGTTTCATGTGAACATTCAGTGTAACTGTACATGGGTGTGTGGAATGCAGTATGATGGGCATAACCAGAGAAAACCATTACTCTTACCAAGCCAAAACTCTCCTAAAACATCAGACAACAAGCCATATTCAATTAACCAAATCTTTTTGGTCAGGAAAAGGATTTTTTTTTGTTTCCAGTTAGAATAAAATTAAACAATGAAAATATCAAATTATGGCTCTCATCAATTATGCCCACCAGCATCACAATCAACTGATTGTAACTCCCCCAGTGTGAATACAAGTACCATTCACTGTCTGCTGTAATGACATCTGGAGTTATGTTAATGCTGTCATCTCTGCCTTGACAATCGGTTGAAATATCAGCACTCAGAGCAAGGGAAAAAATGATTTTAGAACACAAGCTTCCTTCCAATTTACACTGGCATCGACCTACTCTGCTGTTCTTTAGATGCTTAAGTACCACGCACAACATCACTTACTTTTATGTCAGTGGGCTATTCTCCAGATAGCAGGTCAGAAAGTATTCAGAGCCATCATCTCGATTAAAAACAACTCACTCCAGAGAGCTGTAAGCACTTATCTGCTATTTACATGACACAGGCTGATCACAATATTCTGATTCCAATATTAAGTTTACATGTTTCACTATTTGAGGGTTTCTATTAAATAAATTTACTTAGAAGGAAAACATGTGCCTGAACACTGTCTAGAATAAAAGATGATTCAGATGTTCAGGTTCACTGGTGTCCTCTTGCCTGGACTCCCTGCTGAGATCCCCATCGGCTGCTCCATCCCACCTCCACCACCATCCATCGAGAAGGATGCGAAGGCATTGGAGGTAGTGAAGAAACAATGCACAGATTGGGGAGATTAGGCCTGTTTTCCTTGGAGTAGAAAAGGCTGAGAGGAGATTTGTCAGGCGTATGCAGAGGGAGGTTTGTATACAGAACAAGCTGCCAGAGGGGAACGGGCTTTCAGAGGGCATGGTGGAGGCTGGTACAATTACAACATTTAAAAGACATGGATACGTGAATAGGAAAGGTTAAGAACAATATGGGCTAAAATGGGCTGGGAAATGGGACTAGATTAATTTAGGATCTCCGGTCAGCATGGACATGGACCGACTGGTCTGTTTCTGTGCTGTACAGCTCTATGACTGTATGAGTTATGCTAAACCATGTGGGCTCTAGACAGAGTAGATTAGGACAAACAGATCTCATTAGTGGAAGGGTTGAGCGTGAGGGAATAAATTTAAAGCAATTGGCCAAAGAAGCAAAAGTGACTTGAGGTAAATCTTTTTTTACAAAGCGAGTAAATAAAGTTCTAGGATGTTCTGCCTGAGAATGTGGTGGGGGGCAGATTCAATTGAGGCGTTTAAAACAGAATTAGACTGCAACCTGAACAGAAACAATTTGCATTGTGAGAGGCACAAAGGCAGGAGAATACCCCACAAAGTAAATTGTTCATTTGGAGATCCAGTGTACACACAATGGGCTGAAATAGCCTTCTTCTATACCATACAAATGTGGTGGTTCCATGAAATGGCAGAACAGGAGAAAGAGGAGTAGGCGTTGGATAGCCTGTAACTTCCCTCTGCCTATTTCCTTTACTTTTTTTTCCCAGGGCTGAGGCTCACTATGGTCATTGACTCTTAAAGGACTGGCAAGTGTCTCCTCCGTGGAAGAACAGAATCATGAATGCTCCTCTCCATTCTAACGCGGGCCCAGCACTGACATGCTAAAAGCCTTGATCTAACTTAAATTCACCCTGAACCTTAGTGCAATCTGGTGGCATACTTCTACCCCTTCAGGTCTCCTTGTTACCCGACTGGTGCAGCAATGTTTGCGGTTCCCACTGGTAGACTTCCCTTTGCTAGTGAGAAACCAGCTGCAGAAAATCATGGAGCCTTAATCAAGGAAATAGTTAGGTTAATATGGAAGTTCCTGCCCTGCTCTTAAGAGGAGAATTGGAGGCCATTATCAAATAAACATAATGTCACCCAAACCTAATAACTTCGAGAGAGTCATTGACAGTCATGGCACGGAATCAGACTCTTTAGTCTATGTCGACCATAATCCCAAACTCAACTCATCCGATCTGCCTGCTCCTGGCCCATATCCTTCCTAACTTTTTGTATTCATATACCTATTCAAATGTCTTTCAAATGCTGCAATTGTACCTGCACCTACCACTTCCTCTGGAAGTTCATTCCACACATGAACCACCCTCTGTGTAAAAAATTTGCCTTACATGTCTTTTTCAAATCTCTCTCCTCTCACCTTAAAAATGTGCCCCCTAGTCTACGTAAAAAGGATCAATCAGTAGTGAATACAGCAAAGAACCAGATAGAAAATTAATTTAAGAGATAACGTTCCTTTTGCATACAGTTCTCATTTCGAGAAATGCGATGTATTAGAAATAAACATGAACCATATTGTTTCTTGCAAAATAAGAAGGACAAAACTGTCATTTGTATATTGGAGTTTTAAATTTACATTACACCATCTACGTCTATTTGCTTGTCTGGCTACCTGTATTGAAAGTGTTCCAATTGATGAACATTTTCTCTACATGTTACCCTCACCTTCTGTCTCATGTGTTTTGTGTAAACATTTCAGCTTGTCAATATTTCTCAAGGTGAACAGTGTGCCAACAACAGCTGACTACACTTCAGGATGTTTGAAGTGCTCTCTACACTAGATGGCAGTGTTATATATTCCAACCACACCCCGTGGCTTTGGCATCCCACAGAACCACATAGGGCTTTTGCCTGAAACGTCGATTTCGCTGCTCCTTGGATGCTACCTGAACTGCTGTGCTCTTCCAGCACCATTAATCCAGAATCTGGTTTCCAGCATCTACAGTCATTGTTTTTACCCCACAGAACCACAGTCCAGTTCACGTAGTTCAGGGAACACCAATTCCACCTTTTAAAACAAATGGAATGGTTTTAGATTTCCCACAGCATTCCTGCGTGCAACCTCAACACTGACTCAGCTTGGTTTCGCACATCCATTTAGTCTTCATGGTTTTGCTGTGTTGGTGCTGGCCATCATTATTCACTTGTGTCAGGCTGACTGACTCTGTGTGCTTCTGGCTCTCGATCTGCTTTCACAGAATACCTGCCAACACCTTTCTCACTAGTTGTATCTACTGACCCAGGCAGCAAGCACTTGCTCTCTCATTTTTTTTTCGATGATCCATTATTTTGCCTGCAGACGTTTTTTTCAAAATAGCCTTGTTCTGTTACTTTGATTTTTCATCTGGTGCTCTTTCTTTCATTTTTAATGATCTAATTCTCCTCGGTTTATTTCTAGGCTTGTTTTGCCTAATGGCCTATTTCTGCTGTATGCTTCTTTTTTGATTGACCTCGCTTTAATTTTTAATGGATCTTGCTCTCCTCTGTTTTTCTGACTCTCCCTCTTTTAAAAAAGATGAGATCTAATATCGATGTCTGTGCTTTTTTCCTTTGATCTCTGACGGCCGCAACTGCCTCTTACCTTTTGCTTATTTCTTCCCATCATCGTTAATAAAAGGCTGTCATGTATCGTACACTTCAGACAAAATCAAATGGGATATCTTCAAACTTGCATTGAAGATCTGCCAGATTGGGTCAAAACCTATCCCACAGATGACTCTTACAAGGAAATCAGGTTTGGCATAAAAATATTAACATGAAGGAGGAAACATTTGTTTGCGTATTCCACAGATATATTTTCCATTCCAGTGGATGGGTGGTGGGGCGGGGGGTGGGTGGGGGGGGGGGGGGGGGGGGGGGGGGGGGGGGAGTGGGGGGAAGGTGGGAGGGAAATATTTGCGAACAGGCCACATGGTTCAGGCAACTTTCTTCAAAAATATCACAGAATCTCTACAGTGTGGAAAGAGGCCATTCAACCCATTGAGATGCACCTACCCACTACAATAGCATCCCACCCAGACCCTGTAGTCCCACATTAATAATGTAATCCAGCTAGTTTCCACAGCCATGGACACTATGGGCAATTTAGCATGGCTAATCCACCTAAGCTGCACATTAATAAACTGTGGGAAGAAACCGGAGCACTCGGAGGAAACCCATGCGGATACGGGGAGAATGTGCAAACTCCACGCTGTCACCCTAGGATGGAATCGAACCCGGGTCCCTAGCACTGTGAAGCAACAGTGCTGACCATGAGGAAAAATAATGATGAAGGTGAGTGGGACTAATTTTTAAAGAGTCTCAATGACTTGATGGGCAGAATAGCCTTTGTACTATTGCATAATTCTCAGAATTAACCTTTTGTTGATGGAATAATGATGAGACTATTTGTTTGGAGTTAAAAATGTGTTCTGATTTATTCTCTCAACTTCAGTATGTCCTATATTAGTTTATGTATCTAATCAATTCAATACATGTATACCTAAAGTGATTCAAAAGTTCTACTTCAAGGTAGATGCATCATCCTTACTACCAAGTTGTAAATTTGACTTCATCATTTTCAGAAGGGCTTGAGCCCAGCTGCAGCAACTTTATAAAAGAAAACGGAAATAAACCAACGTACACAATAAACTTACCGTTCAAAACCACACTCAGATGTTCCATATGGATTTCATAACACAAGAAAATATCTCTGATTTTCACTTTCCATGGATAGTAACATTGCTTATCATGTGTTTTATTAAAACCATCGCTTGAGTTAAATACCATCCACTGCTTCACTGAAGAATGGGCTTCATTATGAATAGCTGACTGTTGACTGTGCACTGCAATATTACAGTCTCTGCAGCAGCATTGCAAACATGCTGATCTGTGTTGTAAAGATGAAAGCAGCACAGCTGCTTGCCTTTATAAATATAAGTGACTGAGATCTTAGATCAATGATGAGAACGCTACAAGTGCATTACAGAAAACCAAAGCCAGTCGGTTACCTTACCACATCTAGTGTCGTTTTTGGTTTCTTTAGAATGTGGCGTACATAACATTGAATTTATTAGGTACTTAAGTTGATACTAGAGAAAACTATAAAAACAAATTACACCAACATATCTCTTTAATTATGAGCAACTGGTCAAATGAGCACTCCATCATCAAAAGTTTTCTTTATGGACTCTTGAAATAGTACAGCACAAATGGGATAATTCAAAGACATGTTTAAGTATTTGCCTAATTTTATTTAAAAGTCATGACTGATCCTGTATCCACCACCCTCTCAGGCAGTGTACCCCAAATCTGAACCACTTGTTAAAAAAAAAACTCCTCATGTTGCCTTTGGTTGTTTTGCCAATGCCTTAAATCTGTCCTCTGCATCATCGGCTATAGGGAAGGATTTTGTATAACTGCACAATGATGAGCGACTGTTCATTTCTTGGGCCAGAATATAAAGAACAACTTAGAATGACTACAAGGTTAATCAGGTGGAAGACATCACAGTGAGGGCACTAACTAGGGATATGAGAAAGGATAGTTGGAGTTTTGTCGGGTATTCTAAGACAAAAAGAGTCCGTAAAATAAGGGTTCGTCGTTTAGAATGGGAGTTAATGGCAGGCAATGAGGAAACAGTGGATGAAAATTAACAAGTATTTTAGTTTGTCTTCACTATAGAGGATACAACAAGCATTCCAGTGATAAGAAAGGAGGGAGACACAAAACAGAAAATTTTATGCCAGTTGGACTGCAGTGGGTCAAAAAGGTAGCACACCACACACATCTCAAGGGCTACAGGGATCGACAATATGTGCTGCCCCAGTCCGTGAGACTCATGTCCCAAGAATGAGTTAAAAAAAGAGTTAGCATGAAGTCTGTTGTGCGAAAGGTGTTAGAATTAATTACCAACAGGTCACAGCTGGGCACTTAGGAAATCTCAAGGCAAAAAGAAAGAGTCAGCGTGGGTTTGTTAAATGGAAATCATGTTTAATTAACTTATTAGACTTCTATGAAGATGGAACATGCCCTGTAGATACAGGGGAGCCTGTACACATACTGTACTTCCAGAAGGCACTTGATAAGGTGCCACAACAAAGGTTATCGCAGAAAATGAAAGCTCATGGTGTCAAGCTTATATTAGGACGGATGGAAGATTTGTTAGCTGAGAAGATTAGTTAGAGAGTGTGCATAAATGGGTCTTTGATTTTCAGGATGTGACTAATAGGGTCCCACAGAGGGATGTACTGGGCTCTCAATTTTTTGCAATTTACATCAACAACTTAGATGAGGGGAACAAAGACTTGGCATTTAAATTTGCCAAAAGACCATAGATAGTTGTGACGATAACATGAGACAATCGAAGATAGATATAGTGAGATATACAAGTAGTCAAAAATCTGACAGATCAAGTATAATGTGGAAAATGTGAAGATGTTCATCTTGACAGGAATAATGAAAAATCAGGGAACAACCTAAACAGGCAATGATTGCAGATTTCCAAAGTTCAGAGAGAGTGCATGAGTCACAAAAAGTTAGTGTGCAGGTAAAAAAGGAAATCGAGAAGCGAATGAGATGCTATCCCTTATTAGGTGAGGAAGTGAACATTAACATTAAAAGTAATTTTAAAAATTAAAAGTAAGGATGTTATGCTTCAGTTATACAGGGTAATGGTATGATCACATTGCAAATACCGTGTGTAGTTTTGGTCTCCTTATTTAAGGATGTAAATACAATGCAGATTGTTAAGAGGACGTTTACAAGATTGATACCTGGAATGAGTGGACTGTCTTATGAAGAAAAGTTCGAATCACAGGACTTGTTTGCTCAGGAGTTTAAAAGAGGGAGGGTGACTTGACTGAAATGTATAAGATCCAGAAAGGGTGGAAGTGAAAAATAAGGTTTGTTCTTGTGAATGAGTCTAGAACTAGGAGATACAGTTTTAAAATCAGGGTACACACTTTTAGAATTAAGATGAGAAGAATTTTCTTTCTCTCAGGGAGCTGTTGGCTTTTGAACTCCATACCTCAGAAGGTGGAGGAGGTAGGGTCACTGAATAATTTTAAAGCAGGGCAGATGAATTCTTATTCGCAAAGGACTCAAAGGTTACTGGGGGGAAATAGTAATGTGGAATTCGAAACACCAACTGATCAGCCTTGATCTCATTAAATAGTGGAGCAGCCTGATGGGCTGAATGTACTACTTTTGTCCCTATTTTGTATGTTCTTATATTCTTAGTCAAAACCTCCTCATGTTTTTAAGCATCTGTATCAATTTCCTATTCATTTTCTCTCCTTTAAAAGGATCAACTCCAGCTTTTTCAGTCTATCCACCCAAGTGTAATTTCTCATTCCTGGAACAGTTGTTTTTGTTTTTTAAAGTTATTCACTTTTTAGTGGAATAGGTATTTTTAGCTGGCCAGGATTTATTACCTGTCCCTAGTTGCTCTTGAGAAGGTGGTAGTGAGCTACCTTCTTGAACCGCTGTTGTCCACCAGCTGTGGGTTGACCCACAATGCCAAGGAGGAAATTCAGGATTTTGACCCAATAACAGTGAAGAAATGGTGATATATTTCCAAGTCAGGATAGTGAGTGGCCTGGAAGGGAACTTGAAGATAGTGATGTTCCTATATATCTGCCGACCTTGTCCTTTGAGATGGAAGTGGTTGTGGGTTTGGAATGTGCTGTCTTTGGTGAATTTTTGCAGCGCTTGTAGATAGTACATACTGCTGCTACTCAGTGTCAGTGGTGGAGGGAGTGGATGCTTGTGGATGTGGTGCCAATCAAGCAGGCTGCTTTGTCCTGGATGGTGTCAAGCTTGTTGAGTGTTGTTGGAGGTGCACCTATCCAGGCAAGTGGGGGATATTCCAACACACTCCTGACTTGTGCCTTGTTGATGGTGAACAGACGTTTGGGAGTCAGGAGGTGAGTTACCCACTGCCGTATTCCCAGCCCCTGATCTGCTCTTGTAGTCACTGCATTTATGTGGTGAGTCCAGTTAAGTTTCTGATTAATGATAACTCCCAACAAGTTGATAGTGGGGGATTCAGTGACGGTAACACTACTGAGTGTCAAGGGGCAGTGGTTAAATTATCTTTGGTTGGTGATGGACAAAGCCTGGTATTTGTGCGGCACGAATGTTATCAGCCCAAGCCTGGATATTATCCAGACCTTGTTGCATTTGGACATAGACTGCTTCAATGTCTGAGGAGGTGTGAATGTTGCTGAATTTTAATCATCAGTGAACATCCCATTTCTGATCTTATGATGGAGGATAAGTCATTGCTGAAGCAGCCGAAGACGGTTAGGCCTAAGAACACCTGCAGTGATATCCTGGAGCCTGAGATGTCTGATCTCCAACAAACAAGACCATTTTGCTGTGTGTCAGGTATGACTCTATCCACCAAAGAGTTGCCCCCGATTCCCATTGGTTCCAGTTTTGGCAGGGCTCCTTGATACCACACTCAGTCGAATGCAGCCTTGATGTCAAGGGCTGTCACTCTCACCCTCACCTCTAGAATTCAGCTCTTTTGTCCGTGTTTGAACCAATGCTGTAATGAAGTCAGGAGCTGAGTGGCCCTGGTGGAACCTAAATATTTTAGTAAATTTCTTTGCTGCCTCCAAGGTATCACATCCCTCCTAAGGTATGACAATCACCATCTTCACAATCAACTTCCCCTTGAATCAAGAATGGCGTCAACTCAGGGTTGTACATTTCAAGCGCGTGTCTTGTCATGACTGAACAAACTGATTCTCGACCCACAGATCTCTGGCTACATGGATGAGGATATCCCATGAGGTACTGGGATCTGGAGTGAAATATTGCCTTTTTTTTTCCTTTTCTTTTGCTAATCATCATTAAGGTGTTTGGACTCAAAACATGCTGCAGCTTGATGGACAAGTCAGTGCCATTTTGAGCAAACAGTTTAGAGTCTCATTTCCATCATTTACTGCACTTTATAGAATCCCTACAGTGTGAAACAGGCCCTTTGGCCCAACAAGTCCACACTGACTGTCCAAAGAGTATCCCACCCAGACCCATTCCCCTATCATATTACTCTACATTTCCCCTTACTAATGCACGTAGCCTACACATCTCTGAATACTCTGGGCAATTTCGCCTGGTCAATTCACTTAATCTGCACATCTTTGAACTATGGGAGGAAACCAGAGCACCCGGAGGAAACCTGTTCAGACACAGGGAGAATATGCAAACTCCACACAGACAGCTGTCCAAGGCTGGAATTCAAACTGGGTCCCTGGCGCTGTGAGGCAGCAGTGCTAACCACCGAGTCACCATGCTGCTTGTCCTGCCATCTTCAAAGATTTATGGACACACAGCACAGGGTCTGATAATTCTTCCGTTCCCTTTAAAATTGGATCATTTAGTGAAGGGCTTCCCAACCTATGGATCATAGACCCATGTGAGATTCTGGGGCAGCAATGATTGGCATGTGGCTTGAACTGAAATACTAACAGCTGCTAGGACCTTTTAAATCCTTGTGTTTTTTAAATTTATGTGCGTGGCCTAATGAACTCATGTTTGATGCCTGATTTGATGCCTAAAAAAAAAGGGGACTTTGAAAAGGTAAATGTTTTCGACAAACCATTTTACAAAGTGTGCAGTTGAGAGGATTTATGCAGAACTGCTGCCTGTGAGTAATTTAGATTTCAAATAAGCAGCTGCAGAATTCTAATTGCTGTGGCAACACAGATCAGACTTCTGGATTGTAACCAAGCATTACAAAAAAAAACATACTGCAAAACTGTAAAATAGGATAACTATAATCTCTCATTCCGAAAGTAAATAGATCTGATTGTACTGCATGTAAAACCAAGTCTTCTCCTCCAAATTAATAATACCCTGGTATTAAGTGAGGACCATCACCTATTACTCCCGAAGACTTAAATCTCTAATAGCTCCCACAGATCCCCTAGCATCCCAAAAGAAGCAGAGACATATGAGTAAAAACAGACAGATATTTTCAAACAAGGCTCAGCATACAACGACACACAGTGATAATTCCATATCTGATTGAGACAAGGGTATGGCCCTTGAGTTTTGGAATAAATTCAAGGTGCAGTGGAACACCAACAGCCTTCGTCATTGAGGTTAATTGTCATTGTGTGGAACTCCTCCTTCAGCATTTTGCAAATTGGAGCATTCCCAATTTGAAAAGGCCATTTCAAATGCTTAGCCATTCTGTAATTGGGGTGAGGAGGTGGAGGCCTGAACATTTTGAGTGCACCCTGACTAATATCCCTGATGCAGGTCTTGGTTCAGAACGCTGCAAAAACAATTGCAAACTAAATCTCACTTTCGATGATATCACTTGTGACTCAGGGTCAGCTGGGCCTATACTTTTGGCACCAATATCCTGCAATATCTGGGAAATTCATGTGTGTAGGGCTTACAAACTGGGGAAGTTATAAGTGAGCAGGGGCTTTCTGGCAACAGAATCTTAGCAATACTGCAAATGGATTGAGAATGGGGGAGAGAAGGTTGAATGTAAAATTGGCTTGAAGCAATTGTGTGCATCATCTCTTGGGGAAGAAAAGGCACAATATTGCCCTTATGATGGAGAAATGCTGAAATATTTCAGAACATTTGGGGTTATTATGGAAAATAGGAGAAAGTGAGGACTGCAGTTGCTGGAGATCAGAGTCGAGAGTGTAGTGCTGGAAAAGCACAGCAAGTCAGGCAGCATCCGAGGGGCAGGAGAGTTGACGTTTCAGGCATAAGCCCTTCATCAGGAATTTCATCATGAAGGGTTTATGCCTGAAACATTGACTCTTCTGCTCCTCAGATGCTGCCTGACATACTATGCTTTTCCAGCACCACACTCTTGACTTATTATGGAACAGCCCTTCGAACCTCCTGTATTAATCAGAGAACACATTGCGGACCAACTGAACATGATGCTTATCCAATAATTCAATATAGTTATAGCAACAGACATGCTGAATATTTTCTTGTGTGCATTTCCATTGTCAGTTTGAGTAAATATATCATTATCAATGTCATTAGCTGACAACAGATCTCAGTTGTGAATGTCAAGATTTATTCCCCATGGACCAGTTAGTCTACAGACCCCATCCTACTGCACCCATTCCCCAGCTATCAGCTCCAGACTGTAGTCCTGGGATCCTGCCTTACTGTTTGGTCGCAGTAGGTCTGCCAACCCTGAGTTTTATCATGGTTGTGTCCAGATGCCAGATTTCATGAAAACTGTAGATGCATGAAGAGTTTTGGCTACAACATAAATATAGATTGAAGCTCCGATAACAGTGCTACTAAAAGCGATTCTCTTTTCAAAACTAATAGATGGAAGCTAATTGTAGTATGAGCTGTGCTGAGATTTGTGGCAGAATCGTGAAAGAAGTCCATTGAGTCCAATCCCAACAGCAGAACAAATTACACTATCTTTTATGGTTCTCATGAGTAGTTTAGTGAGTTTCCAGTTGAACAAGTTGCTAAATAAGAGGGACTATTGCTTGTTAAAAACCTTGTTGATGGAGCGACATGTCTCATTAATATTTAGCCCTCTCTTATCAACGAGGGAGATATTGAGAATTTTTGGCACGGACACCAGAGTGGGTACCAGACAAATTCAGCATGCTGTTTGCATCAACGGATCTCCATATGGGCACTGGGCTCCAACATTTCAGGGCAGGCTCCATGAGCACTGTCCACATGCACTCCACAACCACAGACATTGGCTTCCAATACATGCCACCCTCTAAGGATCCTCATGGCGCATCTCCAATCCACTTATAGGACACCTCTGCACTTCAGTGCTGCATCGTCAAGCTGCGCTGTCACTGTAATGTTGCAGTAAGGGCTCAGGGACACACACCTAGCTCACAGGCGGACCAGACTGCATCTCCCGGCTCTTCACTCGCGGTCATAGCACGCACTCACTCTGATCCGAGCCGGACACTCACAGCATTCCTGCCTTAAATTGCATTTTTGTGCTTTGCCCTTTCAGCCAGAGATATCAGGCTTGCATTTCCAAATTGCCTTGCCGCTGAGGGAGATGAAAGTGGGTGCCACAGTTGTTATTTTTGGTGTAGGTGAGGAGGTGCCCTGAACAAATGAGAAGGCAGTGCAAAGGGCATGGATGTTAAGTGGCCAGGGTAGGGATGGGTAAGAGCAAATGAGGGAAGGTGTTTCCTGGAATAGTGAGAAGGATTGAGCTCAGTGTGAGTTGGGTGTGGTAGCAGAGCAGAATGAGTGTTAGGTATTGGAGGGAAGATGGTGGCGCTAATGACAGCAGATTGGAGAAGGTCATTAAACTTCTTTCTATGGTACAGTCCATTTCTCCAAACGGCTGAGATTACTTTAACCCAGGTGGAACCTCAGAACAGGCTGGCATGGTCTGGTGTCATGGTCTCCAGTAGTAATCTTGAGTCAAGAGGAAATGCTGCCTGGGCACCAAAGTACCCAGCAGGACTCCCAGGTCTCTGTGCACAGATTTGTCATGTCTGAGGTAAATGTCAAGAACCATGCAGGGCAGCTCCAGACTGAGAGCTGGTCCGGGTGTGCAACAGGATTTTAAAGAGGGCATGGATGCAAGGGACACTGGTGAACTGTGGGATACTGGCTCAGTGGTGACTTGTTCTCAGAACAGCATGATCCAAGAAGGGGTCGGAGTTGGTCATAAGGGACACCATGGGGTCAGGTAGGTAGTTAATGCACAGCCTCATGGTACCAATCCCCCAAAACACTCATTGCAACTTGGACTTAGTCAGTAAAAAAAATAAGAGTCAGCCTTTTGTCTTTCCACCATGTCTGACATGTTGGTAGCTGTGATTTCTAAAGAAAATTACAACTGGAATATTTGCAACAGTAGCAATATTGGCCTTTTCTCCAAGTTTAAGTGATTTTACTCTTGCATGCTGTTGCTGACGAGGCCATGTTTTGTTGCTCATCTCCAAACTCCCTTAAACTGAGTGGCTTGCTGGGCCATTTCAGAGGGTTGTTAAGAGCCAATCACATTGCTGTGGGTTTGGAGTCACATGTAGGTCTGACCAGGTACGGACAGCAGATTTTCTTCCCTAAAAGGATATTAATGAACAAGATGGGTTTTTATACCACCTGACAATGGTCAATGTAGTCACCACCACCGATGTATCAGGTTTATTAAATGAATTTAAATTCCAACAATTACTGTGGGGAAGTTTAAACTGACAACTCTGGGACATTAGCTTAGTCCTCTAAATTACCACTAGACAACCATCTCCCATTTATTAGAAATGATTGTATTTCATTGCCATTTTCAAGCCTCCTGCTTCACTATTATGATCTGGGCCTAATCACCCCAGCTTTAGCGTCCTTGCTCATTCCAGCCACCCACTTTCTGGCAGTCTGACAGAGTACCCCTGTCCCAGCCTTAGATATCCGAGGCTACTACCTTCATTTGCATTCTGCACACTCACTGTTTTTCGCTGTGTACACTCACTATCTTGTGGCCTGGAGCAGGACAAAGGATCTCACTACTTGATTGGTTTTTCATCTCCGACCCTCCTCTTGTCACAACACTCTCTCATTCAACCCCATCCAGAAGAGGAATCCATGTGTAGGACTCTGCATTGAAATGCAGTGATGAAGGGCTTTTGCCCGAAACATCAATTTTCCTGCTCCTCGGATGCTGCCTGACATACTGTGCTTTTCCAGCACCACTCCAATTTAGAGACTGAGATGCAGTGGCCTTGTACAGGTAAACACAGCAAAATGACACTTACACCTTGATGTCTGCTATGATAGGATCAAGGTCTCGAGATCCGCCTGCGAGATAGATTAGATTGCTTACAGTGTGGAAATAGGCCCTTCAGCCCAACAAGTCCACACTGACCCGGTGACACGCAACCCACCCAGACCCATTCCCCTACATTTACCCCTTCACCTAACACTATGGGCAACTTAGCATGGCCAATTCACTGAACCTGTGCATTTTTGGATTGTGGGAGAAAACTGGAGCACCCGGAGGAAACCCACGCAGACACGGGGAGAATGTGCAAACTCCACACAGACAGTTGCCTGAGGCAGGAATTGAACCCAGGTCTCTGGCTCTGTGAGGCAGCAGCGCTAACCACTGTGCCACTATGCTGCCCAATAGTGAGTTTTAGGTTCCACATATAGAAAGAAAGGGACAATGTGTGAGAAACAGGAGTGGGAAAGTGAATAAGAAAAGACATGATGGAAGGAGCAAAGTAAAAAGAGAAGCAGGTGAAAAATTAGGAAAATTATTGATGGGATTAGAAGTACTGAAAGAGAGCTTATAGACAAAGGGAGAGTCTGAACAATAATCAGAGACAATCAGATACACAGGAAAAATATACAAACATATGATGATGATTGAAAGGAATAAGATCCTTTGTCCATCCACTCCCACAACATAAACTCTGATGTTTTATACATTTCCCACCACACTCTCCTGATAATAGAGGTGACAAACTAAATAGAAACTCCCAGCCAACAGCAGGAAATGGACATTTGGAAAATTCCTTTTCAGGTGATTATAACTTGCCCAGAAGATTCCTCTGGCTATGATAATTTGCTGCATTTCCAGCTTTTCAAAGAGCTGATCTCTGGCCAGAAACAGATGCTGCTCTAGTTTGAAGGAATTTAGAGAATCAGAAATTATAGGCTGCTATTCCCTGGCAGCAGAATCCCTTCTAGCAATAGAATCCCTGGTTCCATTACTGTGACTGAGAGCCCTGGGCCTTCCTAATCCATACAGTTTACTCATGAGGGAATGTCAAGAGGAACCAATTTATAATATAGCAGGGCTCAATACATACAGACAGACATGGAAGGAGAAACACAAAGAATGGGAATGCAGGGAGACAGAGTTTGATTTATTCCCAAATGTTATGTGTTACTGACAAGGCCAGTATTTATGGGCGACTGCCAAATGCCCTTGAGAATACAACAGTGAGTTGTCTTCTTCGGTTGCTCGATTACTTCACAGGGCAGTGACATTAATGTGGGTTTGCAACTATTGCTCAAAATATGCAAACTCAGCAAGTTTCCTTCCCTGAAAGACATTATCAGTTTGGTTTTTACAACAACCTGTTGCGTTGTCACCATTATTGATACTAATGGTTTATTCCAGATTTATTTGATTAACTCATTTCAACCTGAAAAGCTGCCGTGCTGCAATTGTGAACTCACACTCTGATTGTTAGTGCTTTACTAACCGTGCTATCATTACCATTTTATATTTTTTATTATTCAAATTAAGATTCCCATCATATTATGTGGAAGTCAAGCAACTCTAGCTAAATCCTTTATATCAGAATTGCTTTAAGGCTCCATTGAATAATGACATGGGAACAAAGAAAGTAAAGTAGTTTAGCTCTCATAAATTCAACGGCCAAACAGAAAGATAAAGTAAAAATCCTGATTACCGTGTTCGAGCTGAATCCATGTCCAATACAAGTTTTGCTAAATGTTTTCTCTGTTTCTGAATATTAGGAATATCCACCTAAAGGAGAAAAACAGTCAATTCATCCTTTTTATTTGATTGAAAATAATAACTTACTTTTGATAGCATATTTCTAATTCTTCAAACTAAGATTCCCATCAGTGGAACACAAGGAATCTCAACAATTAAAACATTGAGATAAGAAATCTGCATTTAGAAGCTTTGGACATTCTCTCTCAAATCTCATCTAAAAATTTCCTATTCTAAAGGAGAGCAGTCCAGGTTACAGATTGATTGAGTCAGTGAGCTAAATTCCGGCAGATGGAGTGCAATTTGGGAAAATTCAAAATTGTCCACTTTAGCTAGAAGAACAAAAAAAATCATAATATCACTTAAATGGAGACTAATTGTGCAAATCCAAGATGCAGAGAAATTAAATGTTCTGGTGTACGAGCGACAAAAGGTTAGGATGTTGGTACAACATGTAATCAGATAGGCTAATGGAATGCTATCCTTTATTATGAGATGAACTGAACATCAAAGTAAGGTTGTTATTTCAATTTTACAGGTTAGCAGTGAGACTGCATCTTGAATTGTGTGCAATTTTCGTCTCCTTATTTAAGGAAGGATGTGAAGGCATTGGAGGTGGTTTGCAGGGGGTTTATTCGATTGATAGCTGGAATGTATAGATTGTCTTGTGATGAAAGATAGAACAGACTGGGCATGTTTCCATTGGAGTTTAGAAGAATGAATGGTGACATTACAGAAGTGTATAAGACTCTGAATGGTCTTGACAAAATGGATGTGGAAAGGATATTTCCTCCTGTGGGTGACTCCAGCACATAGGAGGCATTGTTTTATAATTAAGGTCGCTCTTTTAGGATGGAAATGGGCATGATATTTTTTCCTTTCAGAAGGTTTTGTTTCAGTACTTTCTGCCTCAGATGGCAGGGGTTTTTGAATATTTTTAAGACAGAGGTGAATACATTCATGTTTGGCAAGGGAATTAAAGTTATTGGGGATGAATGGGAATGTGGAATATGAAACATAAATAGATCAGCTGCGATCTTGTTGAATGACAGAGCAGGTTCGAGTGGCTGTACTGCCCACTTCTGTTCCTATTTTATACGTTTGTATACAGCTTGTCCAAGTAATTGAAATCCCTCAGTACTTGGGATCATCCTTGAGAATCTGCTCTACGTCATCTCCAAAGCAATGTTTCCTACAGTATTTTCCAGTGTGGCCCCATTTCAATACATGAAAGTGAATGGAGACCTGACTCCAATAAATGCATTTTAGAAAACCATTAACAAAACAAAAATCTGTGTTTTGAAAGTTCTTTGTCAAATTGTTCTAATTTAATTTCCTTTTGTACGTTTATATCAAGCTATCAGAATTCTATGATAATTGAAATTCAGTGAAAGTCCTTTCCTCTTGTTGACTGTACTGTACATTATTCTCTATAATGATGGCAGCCATTCACCTTAGCTTGCCACCATGAGAAGCTCCTCAGCTGGCACCTCACTTGGTGTGAATGCTGGACTGGTAGCTTCTTTATTTTTGGTGCCCAGCCCACACATGAATCCTCTCCAGCCAGCCATAAATCTGTTGTTCTCCTCAACCACAGCTCATTGAGCAAGTGAGACAGGAGCTGGACAAGGCAGGACTCGCTACCACCAGGACCTCACTGCAGGGCACAGTCTTGGAGGAAGGGAAGCTTGTGACCTCACTTATGTTTCAAGGACACTGCAAGGGGAACTCATGATCCAGAGTTTGGGAAGCACTCTTCTAAAACCCGCACACCTTCCCTAGTGTGTGGTGCCGAGGATAACCTGGCTATAACCTCCTTTATGGGAAGGAATGTTGTGTACAGAAAAGTTGTTGATGGAACATGATCATGTTGATTACACATCAGAAAATGTTGTGGTTCCTTTCATGTGGTTATAATCTGTCATCTCGGCTTTATTGACTATCTCTGGGTGATTTTCTTCTTGGATTTTTTTGATCTCAACTAAACTTACATAAAATGCTTTTAGTTTTCTTTGGAACCACAGAGAATCGATAATTTAGGGTCGAGCACTGAAGAATCCAATGTCACCAGCTGCAATAAGAAAGTACCTTTCTGCAGCCAACTGACATTTCAAAATGCAAGGGCATATAATGAATACTGGAAATAATCAGCACTAAAAATAATTCTGGCCATAAGCATTAAATTGTGATAAAATCATCGGAGGCGACATGTGCACAAGAACAGTATGATAGAAAGTAATCACAACACAATTAGATAAAACAGAGTATGAAAGGAAAACATAGAAAAGGCAAAGGACAGAACTAAATAAATATGTGTTTCTTCTGAGTAAGAAGCGAGGACTATTTTTAAGCATCACCTGGTCATAGTTCCAGGACCTATAAATGGATACGTAAATGTGATAAGTACTCAAGGAGTGGCATATTGAGTACAGATTCCCCAGGAACTGAGGGAGGAATGGGGGCAATTAGATTGAGGCAACTGTTTGAGGGTAAATTCACACTGGAAATCAGGGAGCCTTAAAAAGCTAGTTGATCAGAGTTCAGGACCAGCATGTTCTTGTAGGATGAAAAGTAAAAGTGGCAAGATTTGGGAAATCTTGGATGACAAGAGATATCGAAAGTTTAATCAAAAAGAATAAGGAAGCATATGTAAGCTTTAGGAAATGGAAATCAGACAAAATCTTTGATGAATATTAAGAAAGTCGGAAAAAGTACTTAAACGAAGAATTAGGAGGGCTTAAAGGGCCCTTAAATATCCTAGGCAAGTAGGATTAAGAAGAATCCAAGGCATTGAACAGAAAGACAAGGAGCAGAAGGGTAGCTAGGGAAAGGATAGATCCACTCAAGGACAAAGGAGGGAATTCATGCATGGAGCCAGAGGAAGTGGGTGAGATCCTTCATAAGTACTTTGCATCGGTATTCAACAGGGGAAAGGACATGGATGGTATGGATGATGATATGGATTATATGGATGACGGTAAGATTGGGGAGAAGTATGTTGATATTCGAAGGCATGTTAATATTAAAAAGGAGATAACGTTGGGTGTCTTGAAAACATTAAGGTAGGTAAGTCCCCAGCACCTGATGAGGTTTTCCCAGGATACTGAGGGAGGAGAGGGAACAGATTGCTAGAGTCTTGACAGAGACCTTTGTATACCCTTTAGCTACAGGTGAGGTCCCATATGACTGGAGAATAGCCTAAATAAATTCTAGCTCAATCTGTCTTTGGTCTTCAAGAATGTGATCTGACCTATTATCTTCTTCAACAGGTATTTTTATTTCAGATGCTTTGTTTTTATTATATAGGAAGAGCTCCTGGCTATCCAGGGAAATCTCGACACAATTCTTACCTCAGCTAACACAAACAGTGGCTCTATCACATCTCGTTCTATCTGTAGTTCGAAGAGGATAAGTTCCTGGGCTAGCCTGTCTTCTGTGTCACCGCACATCTTCAGCATCTTCCTGTAAAGAAGCAGGACATGAGCCACATTATATTGAACTCTTTCTGCAGAAGCTATCATTATAAATGAACTGTAATATAATATTCCTTTTGAGGTTTAATTTTCATTTTCGAAAGGCAACAGCAATCCCAATTACATAATTCGGAATTTGCAGAAACAACATAAACATTTTCGTAGCAAAATGTGAAAGTTTCCATTTCTGTACAAATTCAGCTACAGTCACTGGGAGATCTTTGGTTTGATTTTTTTGGAAACGTGGCATAAACAAAGTCTCAACCTCATCAAAAAGGTTGTTTCTTGACAATATATTGCCATTTGGCATGCTGTGTAACTTTTAAACTTGCCTGTGAAGCACTCACCCTGTACATTACCTGGAAGGTAGATTTTAGATTATTTGTTGGCCATGTATTTAAAGGAATAAAATTATTGCACAAGATTGTAACTATTTTATCTGCATTACATTTCCCAAATTACTCTAATGTATCAATACATTAAGCTGAGATATCCTAACTATATAATTTCTTTGTAACAAGTAAGTAAAACACTTCTGTTCTGATAGTCATAACAGAGCCCATAGTCTATCGATTAGTTTTCACAATTCTGTGGTACTCAGTATTTCTCTCAGTCCAATTGCTGTTCCTTCCTTTACAACCAGAGCAAGTCAGAGCTTCCTGTACATCAAAATCAGATTTAGTTGCCCATTTCTCTCATTTGTTGTCCACGGCTCTTTACCATATGCACATTGACTGTCATGCATTCCCATGTCAATCCACCTCAGAATTGGTTTTATGTGTCTGAAATTTATCGAAACACCATAAGAAATAGGATTATGAGTAAGCCGTTCGGCCCCTCAAGTCTGCTCTGTCATTCCAGAGCATCATGGCTAATCCAAATTCCTCACTTCCATTTTCCTGTCCTTTCCCCATAATCCTTAAGGATTTATCTATCTCACCTTAATTATACACAAGGACTCTGCCCCATAGCTCTTGGCAGCAAAGAACTCCAAAGACTCACAATCCTCTGAGAGAAGAAATTCCTCCTCATCTCAGTCTTAAATTGATGCCCCTTTATTCTGAGACGACACCCTCTGGTCCTAGACTCTCCCATGAGGGGAAACATCATCTCAGCATTTACCCTGTCAAGCCCCTTAGGAATCCTATAGGTTTCAATGAGATTACCTCTCATTCTTCTAAATTCCAGTTAGTAGGATGCCAATCTGTTTAATCTTTGCTCATAAGACAAGCCCTCCCTACCTAATGAACCTTCTGTGAACTACCTCCAATGACATGATATCTTTCCTTAAATAAAGGGACAAAACTACATACAGTACTCTAGATTGAACAACTGCAGTAAGACTTCCCTACTTTTCTACTCCAACTGCCTTGAGATAAAGGCCAGCATTCCATTAGCTTTCCTGATTACTTGCTGCATCTGTATTTTAGATTTCTGTGTTTTGTGCACAAGTTCCCCCCAAGTCCTTTAGTGTTGCAGTTTTATGCAACTTTTTTTTTCATTCAAATAACACTTCGTTCTTTTTCTCTCCCTTTTAAAATGAACAACATTACATTTTGAAGGAAGTGATATTTTGCTACTGTTATTTGCCCCCCAATGTTACAAAGTGCTGCTCATGGAGAGTGGGATGCTGTATTATTCCACATGGCAAAGTCTACATTGAATATAATTAAATATCAGCCTAACTTTTCAAGGTTTTACTGCATACTGCAAATGGGACAGCATCACTCAATTGTGACAGTGTGGCAACCCAGAAGGCACAGCCCTTAATGCTTTGGGGACAAGGGTTCAAATCTTACCATTATAGCTGCTGGAATATAGAAGCTAGTCTCAGCGATCATGACCATGACAACCATCATTAATTTTTCTAAAAACTTATCTAGTTCATGAATATCCTTTAAGGAAGGAAACTCTCATCTGGTCTTGTCTCCATGTGACTCCAGATCAACAGCAATGTGGTTGACTCTTAACTGCCCTCTGAAATGGCTTAGCAAACTACTCAGTTTGATGGTAATTAGAGATGGCCAATATGTGCTAGATATACACATGAAAATAAGAAAGCACCTCTTATTAATAAGAAAGCATTAGCAGAAAATTCTTCAGCAAGCTAATTCCAGGATGATAAAGTTATAGGCTTCTTCATGCATACTTGGGGTTGAATGTTTGGGAGCCCCTGGAACTTTCCATCTGATGAAAACAGGCCCTTACCACAAGGCTGAAAGCAATAGGGGCTAAGACTATTTCTTCTTGGCTTGGCATCATTCTGCACATATAGTATAAATATTAACAATGGGGTATTCAGCCACTCCAAGCTGCATTAATGATGGTTGTCATGGTCATGATCGCTGAGACTAGCTCTATATTCCAGCAGTGCAACTGGTTTGGTTTTTAATTATTAAGCTTAATTTTCAGACATCTCAACCCAAAATGCATTTTGGTACTTTAAGATATTTTAGCAATTTAATACTGACCTGGACCTTATGTTTAAATGATAGTAGATCACCTGAGACAGGTAACTGTGCAGTGAGACTGACCATCACGGTCACCAGGTTTATTTTGTGTGCTGCAAATTCTGATGGGACATTCGGGAGGAGACTCAGGTTTGGCTTGGTCAATTCCAATTTGTCTTTAAGCACAAAATGGAGCTTTCAAAATACAATGATACCACTTTCCCTCAGCTTGCAACTTACCAGGTTAAATAGATCTCTGTGTAAAAAGTGAGGTCTGCAGATGCTGGAGATCAGAGTTGAAAATGTGTTGCTGGTTAAAGCGCAGCAGGTCAGGCAGCATCCAAGGAACAGGAAATTCGACAATTCGGGCCATTGGCCCGAAACGTCGAATTTCCTGTTCCTTGGATGCTGCCTGATCTGCAGCGCTTTAACCAGCAACACATTTTCAGCTCTAAATAAATCTCTGTATCTGTCAACTCGTTAAACCCAGGCTGACAAAACACAGTAGTGTAAAATTCAAATTGCCTCTACAATGGATCTCACAGCACTGTTTTCTGAAAGCTACATCACAGCAGTTCCAATGTAATAGGTCGTGATGTTTCTTCTGGTATCTGAGGAAAGAGCGGCTAACCTCCTTAGAAAAACAATGTGATTGCAGTTTTACTAATCAACCAACACAACACCACTAACTGAACAAAATACTATGCCTCAAACAATATATCAAGTTGGTTTTCAAAATCTTACTGATGATAATTTACCTTGCCATTGACTTAAATTTGGAAAATCAAGGCTAAGATATAAATATATCTAATTGTAAAACATTCAGGGTGAATTTGTATATTTATTTTAATGCAACTGAAACTGCCAAGAAGTATTTAATAAATTTGTATATGCAAACAAGTCAAAAGTCTTCACGGATAATTCATTCAGTTACATATAGGGAGTATCTCCCGGCCCCACACTAGCAGAGAAAGATGGCACTGCTGATGTAATCACTGTGTGCCTGGAGTTAGGAGGGACAGCTGACTTGGTTCACATTCACTGAGTGTTGTCACTGATGCTCAAGAATCCCTTTCCATTCTCTAATTGCAGCTCAGCTCTGTGTTTTCAATGCTCATCTTTCCTCCCGGCTTCATTCAGCCCCCAAGATCTCTCACTTGCCACTTCACTCGGCATCCCGATGGCCTGTGCAATGGCGGTCCCTCTGCTCCTGACCCCTCACTGCCACCTTCCCACTCACACTGAGCGAGACGGAGACAATGAGGCATCAGGTGTGGTGAGGATTAGTGCTTGGAGTGGGGCAATGAGCAAATCACAATCCGAGGACTTGAATTAATTTTAAACATTCAGGAAACTCCTTTTGTTTTGCTTCCATTCTTTATTGCCGGCACCTGGCTGCTGCGTTGCTAGTCGTGACAACACTAGTACTGTGACTGCATGGGCAATGAGTGTGTCCCATCCAGTTGTGGTGACAACAAACGCAATCAGATCTGATTAGCATCAAAGAACATAAGGAACAGGAGCAGGAGTAGGCCACTCAGCCCTTGATATTGTGCCACCAATCAATAAGATTATGGCCTTAGCTCCACTTTTCTTCCTGTCCCTCATAACCCTTGCTGTCAAAAATCTGCCCAACACAATTAAGTATATTCAAAGATCTAGCTTCCACTGGGAGTCAGTGAGAAGAGATTCTTTGTCATCACCATCTTTGTTGAAACGATGTCCCGAATTCTAGATTCTCCTCCTGAGGTGGAACTATCCCTCAGCAGCAATATATGTTCTGTGATATACTGCACAATGTTGGACAGGTGTCACCTTTGCCATACACTGTGCACTATTCATAAAATAACTTCAAAACTTAAATTACTTCATGTCACAGAGATGTACAGCATGGAAACAGACCCTTTGGTCCAACTTGTCAACCAGATATCCTAAATTAATCTAATCCCATTTGCCAGCATTTGGCCCATATCCCCTCAACCCATCCAGATGCCTTTTAAATGTTGTATTTGTACCATTCTCCTCCACTTCCTCTGGCAGCTCATTCCACCAAGGACCACTCTCTGTGGGAAAAAGTTGCCCCTTTAGGTCCCCTTTTACATCTTTCCCATCTCACCTTTAACCTGTGCTTTTTAGTTCTGGACTCTCTAACCCAAGGGAAAAGACCTTGGCTATTTACCCTATCCATGCCCCTCATGATTTTATTTTGAAGCAATTTGGTCAGACAATATTTCCAGTGATGAGGAACAGAGATTTATTCTTTCATGAGTTGTGGGTATCACTGACAAGGGCAGCATTAGCTACCCGTTCCAAATTGCCCCTCAAAAGGTGATGGTGAGGTAAAGATTGATACAGAAATGTCCCATTTTCCTTCATTAGAATATAATTATCACCTACAATTTATACAATTTATTGTAGATCAGGTTGTGATAGAGTCTCATACAGATCTGTGCAGGGACAAGCCAAACAGAGAGATGGATGAGAATTCCTAGAAGCACAGCATTCCAACCAGAACTCTGTCAACAAACACAGTGACTTGGATCCCATTTACCACCCCCGAGAGAAAAACACAGGAAATGACATCATCGTGGGAAATGATGTCACCAACCTAAGGAAACCCAAACATATAAATAGGAAGTGGGCTACACCACCAGTGCTTCATCCGGAGGTTCAGTGAAGATGTTACTTAGTATGGTGATGAAACGTCTGAAAACGAACCTTCCAAAACAGCCAGCAAACCTACATCCAGATGGTTAGGACTATTTGCTGTGAAAGAGGCATTGGGGATTTGAAGACATATATATAGACAGATTGAGTGAGTCAGCAAAAATCTGGCACATGGACTGTGCTGTGGAAAAACATGAAGTTGTTCACTTTCATAGAATCCCTATAGGGTGGCAACAGGACATTTGGCCCAACAACTCCACAGCGACTCTCTAAAGAATAACCCACCCTGACCCATTCCCCTACCCTACATTTACCCCTGACCAATGCACCTAACTTGCACATCCCTGAACATTATAGGCAATTTAGCATGGCCTGTTCACCTAACCTGTATATTTTTGGACTGTGGAAGGAAACCAGAAGCATCTTAAGGAAACCCAGGCAGACAGGGGGAGAATGTGCAAACTCCACACAGACAGTTGCCCAAGGCTGGAATCAAACCTGGGTCCCTGGTGCTGTGAGGCAGCAGTGCTAACCACTGAGCCACCGTAGTAGGAAGAATGAAAAAGCAGAGCATTACTAAAATAGCGAATGCCAGTTTCTAGTGCACGAATCTCAAAATGTTAGTGTGCATGTGCAGTTTATAGTCATAAACCTAATCAGACATTATCCTTTATTATGAGAGGAATTAAATACTAAAGTAAGGTTTTGATGCTTCATTTATACAGGGCATTAGTGAGACTGCAACTCAAATACTGTGTGCAGTTTTGGTACTCCTTATTTAAGCAAGGATGTAAATGCATTGGAGGTGATTGAGAGGAGTTTCACTTGACTGATATGTGGAGTGAGCAGGTTGTCTTGTGAGGATCGGGTAAACAGACTGGATTTTTTTCCACTTCAGTTCAGAAGAGTGAGGAACAATTTGACTGAAGTGTATAGGTTCCTGAATGACCTTGACAAGTCTGAAGTGAAAAGGATGTTTCTTCTTGCAGCTGAGTGTAGTACTTGCTGCATGAAAAATATTTTTCTCTCATTACATTTCCTTTTGTTTTGGCAAAATGGCTCACATCTATGCCTTCTCATTCTTAATCCTTTTATGAGGGAACAACTTCTCAGTTCAACCCATTATGAGTTTGAAAATCTCTATCAATTGTCCTCTTAATCTTTTTCACTTGAGGAAAACACTAACAATTTCTCTAATTTATCTTGAGAGTTTAAATTTCTCCTTCTTGCAATTACTGTTGTTAACTTCCATTAAACTCTCTCCAATGTGTTCACACCCTTCTTGATGTGTGGCACCCAGAACAGTACACAATATTCCAGCTGAGGTCTTACTAATGCCTTATACAAGTTCAACATATCACCCTTATTCCTTTACTCAATGTCCCTGTTAATAAAGCCAAGGATACTTTATCCATTAATTTTTCATTATCTGTCCTTTATTGACAAATGTACATATACCTGGGTCTCACTGCTTCTGCACACCTTTTAGGGTAGCACCCTTTATCTTATACTATATCACTAAGTTCTATCTGCCAAAATGTATCACCTCACACTTCATTGCATTCATCTCCATCTGCAATTGTCCACCCACTCAATCAAATTGAAAATGATCTTTTGTTGTTTTTCATTGTCCTTCTCCAATTTACATGCTTCCAAATTGTGTATCATATCATACATAAATTTAAAAGTTGACACTGCACTCCAAGATCTAGATCATTAATATAAAGCAGGAACAGAAAAAAGGCCTAAAATTGGAGTTTGTACTAAACTCAAATAGGCTGCTGTCGGCTTCCACCAAAAGGCAAGTTCTTTTCAGATAAAAATGTGCATGAATGGAGAGCTGAATACTACAGGAACCACTGTTCTAGATCAGAGGTTGTTTCCAGCCATTAGGGTCCTTGTCTACTTTGCCTCTTTCTCTCCTGACTACAAACACCCTTACTCTTGGGATACTCCCTTCCCCTGCCACTGTCTTCCTACTCATGGATGCATACACCTCTTCTGATTTCTTCACTTTCTGGACTCTTCAGTTTTCCCAATCTATCAAGTCCTGAATTCATTCCGCCCTCTTTGGATCACATCCCTTTCATCACAAATAAAGGCTGCATCGCCCTCTTGATTGGATCCAGTATCGACTGCATCTCTGGAATTTCTCTTTCTTTAAGAAGCTACTTGAGAATAATGCTTGAAGTTCAAATCCTCTGTGCTACTACAGGTTTCCCAACTAGTGCCTGTAATGATTATAACAAGGTCAGCCAGGTGGACCTTATAGAGTATGAGTTTCTGATTGGGGCTGTTAATCTGGCTGACAGGTATAAACAGGAGTGTCAAAGTTTCTGTTCACTCTGAGAGCTGCATCAGTGTTGAGAAGTGTCCACATGTAAATAAAGGGTGATTTCGTGATGGGACACCAGTCTCTGTGGAGATATTTCACTGCCCACAGCTCATTATTGCAATGCTTGTGAATTGTAGGTTAGGTGTTTTTTAAGATATTGAAAGCCCTTCCCTTATTCCTTTTAAAACATTAGATATGCACATGGGCTTTTGTTTAAGGTTTCATCAGAAATCTTTGACAGTGCAATACTCAGTCACCAATCTGTAAAAGTATGTAATGAAAGCTAGGCATTTCTTCAAACAGATTGTTGAATTTTCTTTCATTTCATTTTTGTAAATTATCTTATACATTGTGAATAATTTTGGCATGTTTATTGTAAGGGTGTTACGTTAAATACATGATTGATTTTGCTTTGTTCTTTAATTGTAGATATATAACAGAGGCAATTAATATGGAAAGCTCTGCATGACACTGATTACAAAAATAGAAATTGCTGGAAAAGCTCAGCAGCTCTATGAAGAGAAATCAGAGTTTCAATCCACTGACTCTTCCTCAGAATTCAGAACTACATGAAATTAGCTGTCTAATATGTGTACAGTTTTGTTAGAGGCCAAACGGGGCAGCACAGTGGTTCATGGTTAGCACTGCTGTCTCACAGCACCAAGGATCCGGGTTTGATTCCATGCTCGAGCAACTGTCTGTGTGGAGTTTGCACATTCTCCCCATGTCTGCATGGGTTTCCTCTGGGTGTTCCAGTTTCCTCCCACAGTCCAAAGATATGCAGGTTAGGTGAACTAGCCAAGCTAAATTGCCCATAGTATTAGATGCATTGGTCAGAGGGAAATGGGTCTGGGTGGGTTACTCTTCGGATGGTCAGTGTGGACTTGTTGGGCTGAAGGACCTGTTTCCACACTGTAGGGAATCTAAATAAAGAACCTGGCTATATTTATGTTTAGTCAATACGTGGGCAATTTGATAGATACAGATATGTACATAACTTGATAATTCACTGAATGCACTCATAACTGTCTGTGATAGTTTAAGGTAGCATACACTATCCTCTCTTTTGTTCAACCATATCATGAGGTTAGGATATAACAAGGGAAAATAAAACTAAATCGAGATAATTTATTTGCTGACACCCAATGAATCAGTGTCGCCCTTCAGTCGGGGAACAGGCATATCAAATATCAAGCAATAAGTTGAAAGCAACAATATACTTTAATATAGAAAAATGCAGAGTAATCAGACTAAACAAGGAAAATAATGCATGGGAATCTAAATTAAACGACTTTGGCTGCATGACACATGGGGCAAGCTGAGAATATTCGTGAATGGTGCACTGAGTTCAACAACACATTGAATGACAGCAGTGAAACAAAACTATCTAAAGAGGTACACCACATATCGAAAGATAAAAGGAAGTAATTTTAAAATTTTACAGCCATTCAGTAATCCATTTTCTTTGGTATATGCGGTCAAGTGATAATTCAACAGAAAACAACAACTACCAAAAGGGATGTGGGCCAAAGTCAGGAAAATGGAGTTGCGCCACAGATCAATCATGACCTCACTGAATGGTGGAACAGGCTCGAGAGGCTGATGGCCTACTCCTGTTTCTATCGACCAGAGAAAGACTCACCAATCTTGGGGAATTTCTCATCTGTTAGTTGCATGGACAATGCAACACAATGAAGCAAAGAGTGAACAGTAGCAGCAGCGTGTACCACCATCACGATACATTACAGCAATTGAGCAAAGCTTCCAAAGAGGAGCTTCCAAACCTGGGACCTGTACCATATGATCCACAAAAACTTTGTCATCTGTGGGTTCCCTTCAGGCCACACACCATCCTTCTTTATTCTCTGTCACTGAGTCAAGGTCCAGAACAGTGCTGTGGGTGTTCATACATTCCATAACTGCAGTTGTTTGGGATATCAGCTTAAGGATGGGTGATGGATGCTGGACTTGTCAGTGATGGGCAATATCTCATGAACAAATTAAGTGCTGAGTGGACTGGCTCATAACATCTTAGTTGTATCTGTTATTTAATATTTAACTTATCAACTATGGATTGTTTGTCAAAACATGGTTAGTTTATTCTGATTTTGATTTGATTAGATTGGGATAATCATTGGGACGTAATCAATAAAAAAACCAAACAAATTTGATCATTATGATTTAGCAGGATTCGGACATCAGGTACTTAATGAAAACCTCAGTTTGCTTCTCTCCTATACCATATTAAAGAAAATCAGCAATTATATTTTATTTCATGCAACAAGCACAGATTTTAGTGTAATTACTCATAACATCAAAACAGCTTGTGGTTCTTTATTCTTAAAATATTTGAAACACCAGCATGTTGTTATCCTTGAAAGTGGAGTCACAGGTAGATAGGATAGTGAAGAAGACGTTTGGTATGCTTTCCTTGATTGGTCAGAGTATTGAGTACAGGAGTTGGGAGGTCATGTTGTGGCTGTACAGGACATTGGTTAGGCCACTGTTGGAATATTGCGTGCAATTCTGGTCTCCTTCCTATTGGAAAGATGCTGTGAAACCTGGAAGGGTTCAGAAAAGATTTACAAGGATGTTGCCAGGGTTGGAGATCTGAGCTACAGGGAGAGGCTGAACAGGCTGGGGTTGTTTTCCCTGGAACGTCGGAGGCTGAGGGGTGACTTTATAGAGGTTTACAAAATTATGAGGGGCATGGATCGGATAAATAGACAAAGTCTTTTCCCTGGGTGGGGAGTCCAGAACTAGAGGGCATAGGTTTAGGGTGAGAGGAGAAAGATATAAAAGAGACCTAAGGGGCAACTTTTTCATGTAGAGGGTGGTACGTGTATGGAATGAACTGCCAGAGGATGTGGTGGAGGCTGGCACAATTGCAACATTTAAGAGGCATTTGGATGGGTATATGAATAGGAAGGGTTTGGAGGGATTTGGGCCCCGGGTACTGGCAGGTGGGACTAGATTGGGTTGGGATATCTGGTCGGCATGGATGGGTTGGATCGAAGGGTCTGTTTCCATGCTGTACATCTCTATGACTCGATGACTCCATGCCTGGAGTTTCCAATGGTCACAGAATCATTTCTGCAGGATGCCAAACATTGCGGATATGGAAGGGATTTCTTGGGAAATTGAAACATTTGTGGGGGTAATTCCCCTGAATCCTCCAAAGTCATCATTTACATTGCAGAATTTGGAGGGCTATGTTGAAGTTGTAAATAATTACTCAGGAAAAGAGTTAGATATTATCCATTCAACTATTCAACTAAGCCCACACTTGCTACACTGTCCCCCCCACCCCCACCTCAAATATACCTCCCCCAGACACCTTACACCTCCTCAACCCTGCCCCAATAGCCCCTCTAATCCTAGAACCTGAGGTCCCCAGCTTCTGCATGTGACACCCGTCACCCCAGGGACTCCATACCACCAACCACTGTATCTGGCAGCCCCCACATCCCCGTAACCAACACCCCCCACCACTGGCCCCAGTGACACTCCGTCATCACTCAGAACCTCACAACTCACGTACCCCTCCTGAACCTAACACCAAGCAGCTGAAGCTGACATTAACCGTCAACAACCAGTAATTGAGGCTAGCTCACTCCAGCAGCACCATCAGAAACCTACATCAGCTAACCACTCCGACCAACACAAAACACTACCCTTACCTGGCACCCTACCCACATGGCGAGATACCCCCTACACTGGCCACCATACCACTGTGGCATTATACTTATTTGGCACTAACCCACCTTGCAGACTACCTCCAACCCACCAGACACTTTACCCACCAAGAACCCTGCATAACATGCAAACTATCTCTCCTAACCTGGTACAGGACTTCCCTGGCACCTAGTCCTATCCATTTGGCACCTTACCAACCTAGTACCCGACCTGGCCTCTGGCCCTCCCTGTACTTACCTTTTGACAGCAGCTCTCCATCTAGCTGTTTGTCATGCTGAACCGTTAAATTTAACAACATGGCAACTGATGGTTGTGAGAAAGAGGGCGTGGTTTGCTGACTATTCCATGCTGTGGGGGAGCTGTCAGAATGGAGGTACAGCTCCATGTTCCTGATGTTGTCCTGATCATAATCTGTGTCAGAAGTGCAGAATTGTTTCATAAAAATGAAAGAGCAAAGTGGTAATCCTCGGAAAATCTGGCCTTTAGATTAAGTGCATCTCGAACTATTAAGAATCCAGTGAAGACTAAAAACCTTTCTCTCATTTTCCTTGATGCGTATTAGATTCAACATAGATGCTTTCACATTTGTATTGTCATCTTGAAGCAGCACCAAGCACTCACATTTTGCAAAGTTTATAACATAATTAACTTTGGCCAGTCTAATCAAACAGAGCTGTCCCACAAAGATGGGAGGGTTTCTTCCCCAGAGATAGCAGCAAGACATGGGCAGCCTGAGCTAAGGGTCACAGTGAGATCAGCACCTATGGTTCTCATAAATGGATTCATATCCAGTGCAGGAAGAAGATGAAAAATCTCCGTGGCACCACCTCCTTACTGTAAGCTGCCAATCAGAGGTATCGCTCAGACTAAATGTCCTACTGCACTGGCATACCATAGGATAACTGTCTGCAAGCCTCTGCATCACATGGATGGTGGAAACTGAAGGATAGACAGTCATCTCATGCTGTCAGTGCTGAAATACTTCCTGGGCACTGTGTCTCCCAATCACATACTGGGTAAAGCCTCAGGACCTGGTATGGCGATGCATGCTCATGTAATGCACATAAATCCATTCCCATCATATTCAATCCTCTGGTTCTCAGATAGGATCATATCATGCTCTCCCAGCTATTACTGTATCATCAGAAAACTGGGTTACATCACACTGTAGCCCCTCTTCCAAGTCCTTCATAGACATAGTAAAAATATTGAGAGCATGTTAATCCACTAGTTACAGCTTTCCAACCTGCAAAAGCCTCCTTAATTCCAAATATCTATCTCCTGTGTAATCGTTGAATCCATCCTAATACATTACCCCCAATAAAGTGCAATAACCAGTGACGTGGCACTGTATTGAAGGCCTTTTGGAAATCTCCTTACATGCATCTATCATTTCCCAATCTATACTTTGTCTGACACTGAGACCTGTCCACATCTTCCACTCATGACTTGTCTCTTTTACTTATTTCCACCCAAACTGTTTCCACATCACAATCTATTTCCCCTATATTAATATTCACTCCCACAATGATGTCTTCCTTTATTAACAAAGCTAATCTACCTCTTTTTCCCTTTGGCCCATTCTTCGAGCATCTTGAGTACCCTTGAATATTGAGATCCACCCCCTCAACCTTGGTCAACCTATAACTGTGTCTCTCCATAAAATCAATTATATCACATTTATGTATTTCCATTTTTTCATCAACTCATCTGTCGTGTTAGAAATGCTACATGCATTCAGTAAAGAGTCTTAACCGTTGATACTTGGTCATTTTTACTTAACTTGGATTCTAATTTTACTGCACTCCTCTATGTATATTTTCTCCTATTGTCACATTTAAATAATCATTTACCTCTTCATTAACATGCATCTCTGCTCTCTGGTATTTTTTATTGACAATTTTTAGAACTTGTTACTTTTAGAACTTGTGAATGAATCCTCCCTCCCATGAATTTGTTTAAAGTCCTACCTACAACCCTAGCTATTTGGTTTGTCAGGACAGTGCCAGTTCCAATAGCACAGCTTTATCTTTCTCTAGTATTGATACCAGTCACCCATGAATCGGAACCACAACAAGTGGATCCTTCACCTCTCACTTCATGTTATTCTCCACCTTAGAACTGGGGTTCTGAAACTTGGTATCAGGTAGGTAACACAGCCTTCAAGACTTACTTGCCTTTGCTGAGAACAATATGTACCCCTAACAATTTTATTCCTGATTACTGCTACATTTCTCTTTTCTCCCTCGTTCTTGAATGGCATTCTGGACCACAGTGCTGTGATCCTCCCTGCCATATGTGGCCTTATACATAGAAGGTGAGAGATAACAAGAGTCCAGAGAAAGTATATTCCTGTCAGGGTGAAAGGGAAGGCTGGTAGGTATAGGGAATGCTGGATGACTAAAGAAATTGACAGTTTGGTTAAGAGAAAGAAGGAAGAATATGTCAGGTATAGACAGGATATATCAAATGAATCCTTAGAAGAGTATAAAGGTAGTAGGAGTATACTTAAGAGGGAAATCAGGAGGGCAAAAAGGGGATATGAGATAGCTTTGGCAAATAGAATTAAGGAGAATCCAAAGGGTTTTTACAAATATATGAAGGACAAAAGGGTAACGAGGGAGAGAATAGGGCCCGTCAAAGATCAGCAAGGCGACCTTTGTGTGGAGCCACAGAAAATGGGGGAGACATTAAATGAATATTTTTCATCAGTACTTACTGTGGAAAAGGATATGGAAGATATAGACTGTAGGGAAATAGATGGTGACATCTTGCAAAATGTCCAGATTACAGAGGAGGAAGTGCTGGATATCTTGAAACGGTTAAAGGTGGATAAATCCCCAGGACCTGATCAAGTGTACCGAGAACTCTGTGGGAAGCTAGAGAAGTGATTGCTGGACCTCTTGCTGAGATATTTGTATCATTGATAGTCATAGGTGAGGTGGCGGAAGACTGGAGGTTGGCAAACGTGGTGCCAATGTTAAAGAACGGCGGTAAAGACAAGCCAGGGAACTATAGACTGGTGAGCCTGACCTCAGTGGTGGGCAAGTTGTTGGAGGGAATCCTGAGGGACAGGATGTACATGTATTTGGAAAGGCAAGGACTGATTATAGATAGTCAACATGGCTTTGTGCATAGGAAATCATGTCTCACAAACTTGGTTTAGTTTTTTGAAGAAGTAACAAAGAAGATTGATGAGGGCAGAGCAGTAGATGTGATCTATATGGACTTCAGTAAGGCGTTGGACAAGGTTCCCCATGGGAGATTGATTAGCAAGGTTAGATCTCATGGAATACAGGGAGAACTAGCCAGTTGGATACAGAACTGGCTCAAAGGTAGAAGACACAGTGTGGTGGTGGAGGGTTGTTTTACAGACTGGAGGCCTGTGACCAGTGGAGTACCACAAGGGTCGGTGCTGGGTCCTCTACTTTTTGTCATTTACATAAATGATTTGGGTGCGAGCATAAGAGGGATAATTAGTAAGTTTGCAAATGACATCAAAATTGGAGATGTAGTGGACAGCGAAGAGAGTTACCTCAGATTACAACAGGATCTGGACCAGTTGGGCCAATGGGATGAGAAGTGGCAGATGGAGTTTAATTCAGATAAATGCGAGGTGCTGCATTTTGGAAAAGCAAATCTTAGCAGGACTTATACACTTAATAATAAGGTCCTAGGGAGTGTTGTTGAACAAAGAGACCTTGAAGTACAGGTTCATAGCTCCTTGAAAATGGAGTAGCAGATAGATAGGATAGTGAAGAAGGCGTTTGGTATGCTTTCCTTTATTGATCAGAGTATTGAGTACAGGAGCTGGGAGGTCATGTTGCGGCTGTACAGGACATTGGTTAGGCCACTGTTGGAATATTGCGTGCAATTCTAGTCTCCTTCCTATCGGAAAGATGTTGTGCAACTTGAAAGGGTTCAGAAAAGATTTACAAGAATGTTGCCAGGGTTGGAGGATCTGAGCTACAGGGAAAGGCTGAACAGGCTGGGGCTGTTTTCCCTGGAGCGTCGGAGGCTGAGGGGTGACCTTACAGAGGTTTATAAAATTATGAGGGGCATGGATATGATAAATAGACAAAGTCTTTTCCCTGGGATCGGGGAGTCCAGAACTAGAGGGCATAAGTTTAGGGTGAGAGGGGAAAGATATATAAGAGACCTAACGGGCAACATTTTCACGTAGAGGGTGGTACGTGTATGGAATGAGCTGCCAGAGGATGTGGTGGAGGCTGGTACAATTGCAACATTTAAGAGGCATTTGGATGGGTATATGTATAGGAAGCGTTTGGAGGGATATGGGCCAGGTGCTGGCAGGTAGGACTAGATTAGATTGGGATATCTGGTCGGCATGGACAGGTGGGACCCAAGGGTCTGGTTCCATAATGTTCATCTCTATGACTCTATGACTCTAACCCCATACCAATTGGATAAAGGCTCTGGTTGAGACTCCTCCAAAGCTAAATTCTTGATCTCCATGTCTGCCTCACATGCAGTCACAAAGTCCTCTCCCAGACTTTCCAATTCTGAAGAACGGTCAGTGGATCCTAAACATTGATTTTGCTTTTTCTCCTCAGATGCTGCCAAATCTTCTGAGTTTCTCCAGCAACTTCTCTTTCATTTCTTAATTCCAGTTAGTTGCAGTTAATTATACATCTATGCTAATGCAAGCATTATCTTGGCATAATTGTCAAAGTAAGACAACTCCAAGAAAAATGCAGACAGCAGCAACTCTAAGATCACACGGACTTATTTGACCTCACAGAGGGCTCTGAGTCTATCAACCAGGATAGATTATGGCGGACCGTCCTCAAATTTGACTGTACACAGATATTCATCAGTATCCTCTGCCTGCTACATGATCCAATGCAAGCTATGAATCTCTCCAATGATCCACTATTGATTCATTACAACTGCAAATTGGGGTCAAGCAAGGCTGCATCACTGCACCAATGCACTTCTCCATCTAACTCACCACCATACTCCACTCCATAAAGTTCTCTGAAGCTTCTCTACAGAATTAAGGTTGCACTGTATGACCTACGTTGCCTCCAGAACCAGAACCAAGACCATTCCAACTTCCGTCTTCAACCTGCATTGCACAGCCAATGCTTGCCTGTGTGCACAATCAGAGACTGAGCTCCAAAGCATAACTCTAAACCTTCACAGAGGCCCATGAGACAATAGGCCTTAGGCTAAACATCTGGAAGACAAAGGTTTCCCATTCCTAACCCACGCAACACTGTCCCAACTATCAAAGTCAACACCAAACCACTGAACAATGTGGACTGGAGGATAGTGTGTTGCCTCCCTGGTGCCAGGGTCAAGGATGTTTATGAGCGGGCAGGGGCATAGGACATTTTCAAAAGAGAAGGTGAGGAGCCACAGGTGGTGGTCCATATTGGTACTAACAACATAGGCAGAAAGAGAAACAAAGTCCTGTAAAGGAAGTTCAGTGAGTTAGTTAGGAAGTTGAAAAGCAGCATCTCTAGGATTGTAATCTTGGGATTACTCCCTCTGTCACATGGCAGTAAGGCTAGAAATAGGAAGATAGTACAGTTAAATATCTGGCTAAAGAGTTGGTGTAGGAGGGAGGGCTTCAGGGAGATGGATATTGGAATCAGTGCAGGTGGGACCTATACAAGGTGGGTTGCGCTTAAGCTGGAGGAGCACCAATACCCTGGCAGGGAGGTTTGCTACTGCCACTTGGGGGAGTTTAGACTAGTAAGGCAGGGGTGGGACCCAAAGCAGGATGTCAGAAATGAGCTCTGTGACAACATTAGGCAGAGGGTGGTAGGTGGGTGGAACGCGCTCCAGAGGAGATGCTAGAAACAGACATAATAGCAACGTTTAAAACGTGAGTTGATTAAGACATAAACAGGCAAGGAATAGAGGGATACAGACTGCATAGAGGCAAAAGGTTTTTATTTTAGAAAGGTGTCATGTGTCAGCACAGGGTTGGTGGGCCGAAGGGTTTGTTCTTGTACAGTATTGTTCTTTATTCTTAACTCGGGGTCACTGTTTCAAAGGTTGGGGTCAGTCTTCAAGAACCAAGATGAGGAGAATTTATTTCTCTGAAAGGGTTGTGCAACTTCAGAAATCTCTATCTCAGAAGGTGATGAAGATGAGGTTTGTGAATATTTTCAAAGTAGAGACAGACAGATTCTTTTTAGGCAAGCGAATCAAGGTTATCCAGGGTAGATGGGAACATGAAATTCAAACACAGAGAGACAAGATGTGCTCTTATTGAATGACTGAGTGGGCTTGAGGGGTGAATGGTCAACTTCTCCTTTTTGTACGTTCATTCTTATTAACTGATGTATACAATAGGATTAAGCACATGAAACCTGTGATGCATTATATAGAAGCTATCACACCAAAGAAAAAACTGTATAGCCTTACCCGAGCAAAGTATCTTCACCCAGGATGGCAGAGCCTTCCACTAAACACTGGGCTAACGTTGTTAATGGTAGCTTTTTCTGTGGAGAAGACCAACATCATTTAGAGTGAGATTTTAGACATGACACCTATGAAACACCCAAGCAACATGTTCAACAAGCTGGCTGATTCTCCATGCTTTTCTCATATGGAGATTTCACATGGACAGGACATAGTTCTACCAGTTTTCCAGCTGAAACAACAGATGAAACAGGTTCAGTGAAACACTGGTGGTTCTATTAAAGGAAAAAATGTTCACTGGCTTGCTATTGTACTGAAATGCTGAACATATTCTTCAAACAGATACTTATAATCTTGCTATAAATACATACAAGAAAAATATCTTGTCCTGAATGAATGGGCTACAAATTGCTTATTAAATATGATCATTTATTGCAAACAGTCAAATATTGACTTTAAATGACAATGAAACATATTGCTAGAAAATGGATACTGAAAAGGTTACCAACAGTCAAATGTAAATGTAGAAAACACAGCAACTCATTGTTTCAAGAGATATCCTTCTTCAAAACATCTTTGAAGATGTCTTAACCATTTGCTCATTGTTCAATCAACACTCAATGGTCAATTTTCAATTCTGATGATAGTGTAGTGACCTTCAAGTTAAACCCATCACCAGTCATCGCTCTCTATGGGAGGACCCTACAGTCCTCTGGGATGATGGGGACTTTAGATAAAGCAAGGCTGTCTAATATACAGCTTACAGAGCACAGTGTGGACTGCAAAGATATGGGTCTGGCTCACTAATCAGCAAGGGAATCCCTTTATACAAATGGAAGGCACGTTTAAAGTTTGAATATCTCCAAGGCTTTATAATTTCCCCACCATCTTTTCCCAATGTCGAAATTTAAAAATGGCGATTGAGTACAGGGATTCGGACCAGGTTAGGGATGAGGAGAGTGATCAGGAACTGAGGGTGGAAACGTCTGGAAAATTGCCACCACCATGAAGGAGTATGGGTGAAAGAGAGAGAAAGGAAATGGGAGAGAAAGAGGGAGAAAAGAGAAAGAAGGGGGAAGAAGAGAGACAGAGAGAAAAATGGATGAATGAGAACAGGCAAGAAGATTGAGGGAGTCATCATAAACCCCTACTCATATGATCAAAAAGTAGAATCAAAGAACCCCTACTGTGTCAAAACAGGCCATTCTGCCCATCAAGTCTATTCCGACCTGCTGAAGAGCATCCCATCCAATCCCTGTCACCTGACATTTCCCATAGCTAATCCACCGAGCCTGCACATCCCTGGACACTGGGCAATTTAGCACAGCGAATCCAGCTAACCTGCATATTTTGGACTGTGGGAGGAAACCAGAACACCCAGAGGAAACCCACACAGACATGGGGAGCATGTGCAAACTCCACACAGACAATCACCTGAGGGTTGAATTGAATCCACATCCATAGTGCTGTGGGACAGCAGTGCTAACTACTGAGCCACCTTGCCATCCCCAGTCCACCACTTCCCCTTTCCCAGCACCATCCCCACTCTATCCACATTGACCCCAATGGAAAACAATCATCAGGCATGTGTTTGTTACACAATATTCCCAATTTTCCCTGCTGTTGCCTTCTATAGAAAAGAAAATCAGTGGAGGTTTACAATGGATTGCCCATCCACTGTTCCCAAAAGCTATTCCAACTGGGTTACACCAACACAACTCTTAAAATGCTGAAGAATCCTGGGACTATAAACATTAATTCTGTTTGTCTCTCCACAGGTGCTGTGACCAGCAATTCCTGATTTCAGTTCTCAAAAGGGAACAGACTTCACCCAGAATCTTTTTTCCTTTGGGAATTGGAAACTTGCACAAATGATGTGACAGCATGCAGTGTTTGAGACATTCCATTTCGGATGTTGAAATAAATGAAAGAAGTGTTGCTAAGGTTAATACACATGAAACTAATGCCTCTTTGATACATTTCCACTCGATTTCTCGAATAATGCTTCAGACTGACTATATCAGTGAACAGTAATTGAAGAAAACGTACGGATCGTTTGTCGGCGTCCACACCTTGTTGTCCCTGGAGACATGCTGTTAATTTTTTGTGGGTGCTGTGGGAGACTTGTTTTACCAGCTCCAGTCGTTTCTCTACCTGTTTGGTGCAACAATATTATTATATTGGGGTTGCTATAAATATACTTTCAAGTAACTTTGATATACTATTCTTCAAAGTAAAATCATGGCATATTCTTAAAAGGTAAATAAGATTTAATTTTTGATGTGGTTGATCATAAATCCAAAGAACATTAGATTGAAAAAATGTTATTATTGGAAGGTTTTACAGTTTAAAGTTGGCAGTATTTTGTAACAATAAATCCAAACAGATTCCCTGTAGTTAAGAGTGAAGGTCATTACTTCTGGCTATAATGTGATTAGATTACTTACAACGTGGAATCAGGCCCTTCGGCCCAACAAGTCCACACCGACCCTCCAAAGAGTAACCCACCCAGACCCATTCCCCTACATTTACTCCTTCACCTATGGGCAATTTAGCATGGCCAATTCACCTAACCTGCACATTTTTGGACTGTGGGAGGAAACCAGAGAACCCGGAGGAAACCCACACAGACACGGGGAGAATATGCAAACTCCACACAAACAGTTGCCTGAGGTGGGAATTGAACCTGGGTTTCTGAGGCTGATGAGGCAGCAGTGCTAACCACTGAGCCACCGTGCCACAAATCCAGCAGTAGGCCTCTCAAGAAACTGTTAACCCTTTCTGATTACAATGATGAAATAAATTAACAAAATTGATGCACCTCCAGACATTATTCTTCGTTGAATGAACAGTTCTTCAATTTTAACTGTCTTTCAGCTATGTTTTAATTGATATTTATTTATACAGTAAGTTCGTACATCAGATTTAAGTGTCCGTCCGAATTTTCCACTTGGAGTTAACAGCAGCTAGATTTCATGTGCAGTTAACTTGGCACCTTTGTCCAGTTAAAGTTCCAGAATCTGCCATAATGTCAGCAAACAGGCTCAGAATGCATTGGACACTGTTGGTTTTGCTGTGACAATATTAAGCTCAAGTTTTCACGCATACTTAAAATTAGGTTGGACATAAAATTTCCCAAGTGCTACGATGCAGCATAACTGATTCTAATCAATTGGTAACTGAAACAGGGCATTCCCCAGAATTGAAAATATGTTGCTGGAAAAGCGCAGCAGGTCAGGCAGCATCCAAGGAGCAGGACAATCGACGTTTCGGGCATGAGCCCTTCTTCATTCAGCTCTGATCTCCAACATCTACAGTCCTCACTTTCTCCATTCCCCAGAATTACAAAGTAGAGTGAGGCTCACTGAACTAAGGCATTTTCTTAATTTTAAATTGGCTTCAGTTGACTGCTTTGATGTGTCTTAATGCATAAGGTCTGTGATCAGAAAGCTGTGTAATTGACTGAATATGTATAGATACACCAGCACAAAGTAATCATAGGGTTTTTTGTGGTAATAATCCCACCTTTGGTTTAGAAGGTCTGGATTCAAGTGTCTGCTCCTGAGTTGTACCAGAATAGGTGATCAAAAATATCTAAAGAGACCATGGATGTATCTCACTGTCCTTTAAGATTCCACAAACTGGTCTGCTTCATTCATTCCCAAACACGTTAGATGGTTATCTGAATGTGGGAACTCCAGGTTGATGCTGGGTACAGTAAATAAACAGACTAGAAGGTACATTTCAAATCTTTACATTGCTTTACCACATTGGGATATGCAGTTTGTTAACTCCGGCCTGTTAAATGTTCAGAACAGTAGGACATCAGGAAATCTGGTTGAATGAAGATTTCTGTAAAACCAATTAAGGAAGGAACTGACATTGAACGTCACATTTATTAGCTTCATTTTATTAGTAATGCCTTAACTATGTGTTTTTCCAGAGACTCCAAAGCAGTTTAGTAGATGGAGGATGAGAAATGCATACAAACTAATAAACTGGAAAATAATAGAAATTGGAACATAGATGTCATCTGAAATATTTCAGGTTCAGTACTTGTGTTATACCCAATAATAACAAATTGGTTGAAGAGAACGTCAATGAACAAATTCTGCAATGGTTTGTCTGATTACATGCAACATTTTTGGCACCTAATTGTTGACATGTGTGGAAACACATCAGTAAGCTTAAGGATTTCTAAAGCAAGATGGCAAGAAACCTTAGAGATAGGGAAATGCCACTTATTTGGTATGGAGTGCTATTTCTCTCCCCTTAAGGAATGCCTGACCTATGCAGACAGCTTCAATGCAGGCAAGTGATAGTTAAGGTTTAGTGGATCCCATCTACGCTCAGAATATGTCTTGAGTTAAATAAGATAAAGCTGCAAGTGAACTGCCTATTGCCTATTGAGTAGAACTACAATACACATTGGGTTGCTCGATTACAGAAATACCTAAGGTTGAGGAGGAAGAAATTTAACTCGAATGTTAGCTGTTGCTGTCACTGTAATTGAACCAGAGTCACCAGTCAGTCATCAATAAATGGCCCTGGAGTATTGCTGCTCTACTTGGCTCCCGCATCTGACAGTCTGCTGTTGATCTCACAAATTGTTATTGTAAGACATACATTTGTTGTTGTGAATAACAGGGTTTTTTGTTATTCTTTTTCAAGTATGAAGATGAAATCCATTAGAAATCAAGATAAAACTCAAGTGAAAGTGAATAGCAGACTAAGATCAGAGCGTTCCAAATGAAGACTTGAGACGGGATATTGTGGGAGGGGGATTTGAAGCCTAATGAGTGCAAATTAGTTTTTGAGATGAAATTTCAGCTTCACAGTTAAAGAGAATGATCCAAATTTTGACACTCTTGCACTGTGTTGTAGTACTTGGCTCCAGTAGTTATCTTTTTTCAAAACTACATACATAAAATGTGAAATTCATTAAGAAATAAATTTTATAAGTTCAGGAATAAACCGAACAAGAAAAGAATTATATCTCCTTCAACAATGTGGAGAAGAAATTATTACCTGAAGCAGATCTTCAGTTAACACTTCTGTCTTTTCAGCTCTAGAACAGAGAAAGAATAGTGTCAAACTACATTCTGGTCCCCAGAACAAGCATTAAAGCAATTAAAACATTAAAACAACCTTGGCACAACTCAACCCGCTTTGTAAACATAGTGGTGAAATGACATTCACATTGTATTGACATGAAACATCAGAAACATGCACCAACCATGACAGTTCTATCTGATAATAACTGCACTGTTTGTGAAAATAAAAGTAGAGTTTCCTGATCAGAATAAATCTTGTAAACCCAAAGAACCAGTTTCACTATTAAAATTACCTTGACAAGCTAAGCATTTACAGTGGATTTTGTTTAACACTAATCATGCTTTATTTTGAGATGCCATTTATACCTTCTTTAAAACAAAACTGCTTGAGTGGTGCTGATGAAGCACTCATAGTCAGGAAAGGTTACAAACTTGACATTGTAATGCATATGAACTAATACGTATACTGGATGCTGAATCATTCTAGGTTGATGGCTGTATTCCCAATTAAAATTCAGCTTTCTCACCAAAGTGTCAATATTTCTTTTAAGCCAGTAGTCCCTGATAATGCCATCTGTGTCTAAAGCTTTAATGAAAAGCATCAGTAGAAATAAAAAGGAGCTCAGTGTTCATTTTAATTATTTAGGATGGTTTTTCATTTCACCGATTCTGATGGTTGAGGTCTATTTTAAGGCACGTCATAAGAGTTAAATCATTCTATTCATTGACATTCTATTGTTCTATTGAACCAAATATGTCACAGCCCATACATTTAATTTTCATTATACTTTATGATCACAAACTAACAAACACAAAATTGCAATATTTCCGAAAAGGAAACCTTCTGACTTTGTTGAATAGACCCTCCTAGATTCCACATTCTTTTTGAATAATTTATTTTAGAAAACACCGATTTAAACATATTTTTACCATTATGTTTTGTGCACAATTTTACAATGCACTGCAAAACAAGGTTAGCATCAGTGTGCTGAACACAAAATAGCTACCTTTGCCCATTCTATAACATCTGCTCAGGGTACTGCCCTTGAATGAACTGACCTGTGGCAATGCAGCATTATTAACCCTACCTCCTGAGGTATGTTGTAATGCGAATGCACACAGTCCAATACATGGAACAAGATTTTGATGTTTACATTAATTACATCAAATTACAAGATTTCCAGACTATTTATCTACATCCTGTATCCGTGAACTACATAATATGACAAACAGATTCTCAGGACTTTGCAGTTTCCGAAAAGCGAAGAGGTTCAACACCTCAGTTTTTTCTTCATCATCTTGTAGATGCTTCCTAAATAATGAATAAATTCAAGGAACCGGATGAGATACTGGATCTTTGAAAGGTCAGCCGACAGAAACTCATCGCTTGGCCAGCTGAGACGAGAATATGGCACGTTGCTGCTGTCACCACTGAATAACTGCATCTTGAAACCAGACATTATCCCCTGAAGCGTCTTATAGGTTCAGATTGAAGAACTACTTAAAACATAAGCTCTCTTCCCCCGGATTTCGGAGACTGCTCCTTAGGCGGTACAGAAAGAAAACGGACTCAGCCCGTCTGCAGAGTGACCAGGTCGCTGAGTCAGCAACTTGCTGCAGTCTTTCTCAATGTGCAAAGCCTGATTGAATCACAGTTCCATCCCATAATACCCTGTAATATGCAGAACATCTTTTGGTCAAATGCCATTCGATAGTTGTGCCAAGAAAGAGAAACTGAATCGACTATATATACATGAACACTGAAATGACTGCACAAAACAATATTAGTCCATGGCTAAATCTCTTTGTGATTTCCCTTACAGCATGCATGTGTGGAATACTGGCAAATATTTTGCTTATACTTATCAACAAACCTGTCTGTGCGGTGACAAAATATCATCATAAAAGTGGCAAATCAATAATCACCTATAAGTGTAGCAGTTAACCTTCAAAATTGCTATATCTATAGTTACCCTCAGACACCCAATCATAGGAAAGCATTCTGCCCTCTGCTGATCCTTTCAGCATGACACGCGATATAAGTTCTTCACTGCATCATCGCCTTGCCAACCAGTTAGCATCATTTTAACCAGGTTTCAGACATTTTAGCAGCAGATTCTGTAAAATGACTCAGTCCCTCAGAAAAGAGCTAAAAATCATTCTCTGTGTGCTGAAGGCTCCTGTTGGGTTAACTATTGAAGTAACAGCTGTCTCTTGTAAAATAAGGATACTGGGAACATGTTAAATGAAAGATTTTATATTTTCTAGAGACCACATCACTCAAGCATGCAGGTACAGCAGGTAGTGAAGAAGGCTAATAGCATGCTGGCCTTCATAACAAGAGGGATTGAGTATAGAAGCAAAGAGGTGCTTCTGCAGCTGTACAGGGCCCTGGTGAGACCACAACTGGAGTACCGTGTGCAGTTCTGCTCTCCAAATTTGAGGAAAGACATTCTGGCTCTTGAGGGAGTGCAGCGTAGGTTCACGAGGTCAATTCCTGGAATGGAGGGATTACCTTACACTGAAAGAGTGAAGCGACTGGGCTTGTATACCCTTGAGTTTAGAAGACTGAGAGGGGATCTGATTGAGACATATAAGATTATGAAAGGATTGGACACTCTGGCAGCAGGAAACATGTTTCCGCGGATGGGTGAGTGCCGAACCAGACGACACAGCTTAAAAATACGGGGTAGACCATTTAGGACAGAGATGAGGAGAAACTTCTTCACCCAGAGAGTGGTGGCTGTGTGGAATGCTCTGCCCCAGAGGGCAGTGGAGGCCCAGTCTCTGGATTCATTTAAGAAAGAGTTGGATAGAGCTCTCAAAGATAGTGGAATCGAGGGTTATGGAGATAAGGCAGGAAGCGGATACTGATTAGGAATGATCAGCCATGATCATATTGAATGGCGGTGCTTCCTTTAAGCCCACCCTTACATGGTCTCATCCCTCACCACTCTCTGATGTTTTTGTCCTGCAGCCTTACAATTGCCCAAATGATCTATTCTGCTGGTTTAGACCTCTAGTACCCAACGAGTTGACATTCTGGCAGCCACTTTGGTCTCAATCTTTTGATTTCTCCAAAAGAGCCAGCTGCCTGCCTCTCAATCAAGATATTCTTTAAACATTGCCCAAGTCTTTTGGCACTTATCCTGCTTTCCCTGCATTGATTTGGCATTTATTTCCCATTTAACCTTGTGAAGCACACTGGGATATTGTTCTACATTAGTGGCAGTATAATGATCTAAATTATCAGCATTACATAACTATCTCAACAATATATAAGTATATCAAAAAATACGCTCCTGCATAAAACATACAAGAAGGCTGAAGGTTTTTAGTTTCTGAGTCCTACACAACCAGGTATTTGTGACATCGTTTTTTTCAATCAAGATGGACTAAAATGCAAACAACTCCCGGTTAAAAATGAATGTTTATCATTCATTTTGAGTGAGAACACTTCAATGTGTTCTCACTCAAATCTAACACATTGACTTGGAGGGCTCTGAATATCTGCTCCTGAGAATGGGAATAGGAAGGTCGGGATTAGAGAAATGTGTGGCTAAAAGGATGGTGCAGGAGAGAAGGATTTAGCGTTTTGCATCATTGGGACAGCTTCTGGAGTAGCTGGGATCTGCACATGTTAGACCAGTTGTACCTGAACTGAGATAAGTCTAACATCTTTGCTAGGAGGTTTGTTTGTTCTGTTGGGGAGGTTTTAAACTAATCTGGCAGCAGGGTAGGGGTGCAGAGTAGATGAAAAATAAGAGCTAGGTCCAATCAGATATAGAAGGAACACTGGGATAGTCCAGTAGGTGGAGAAGACATGGGCAGGATAAGGCACTTGGGATGGTCTATTTTAATGCAAGGAGTTTGACTGGTAAGGCAGATGAACTAAAATCATTGACCAGCAAATGGGAATATGATATATTGCAACCACTGAGACATGGTTAAAGGAAGGACAGGGCTGGCAGCTCAGCATTCCATGGCATAGAATGAGAGAGGGCTTTGGAAACCATCACTGAAGTAATGACAGAGGATGTCCTAGAAGGGCCGTCAAATGAGACCATCTGGATAGAGCTTAGAAATAAAAAAAGGGTGAGTACTTTGCTGCGATTATACAACAGGCCTCCCGACAGTCAGAGGGAGACAGAACAGCAGATATGCAGGCAGATCTCAAAGGGGAAGGGGAATAGGGTTATAGTTGTATGCAATTTCAACTTTGCTAACATTAACTGGGATTGCCTTACATTTTAAAAATGCATCCAGGAGCGATTTTTGTGCCAGTACGTAGATGGTCCGACTAGAGATAGGGCAGTGCCAATCCTAATCCTAGGCATGAAGCCAGTCAAGTGGTTGAAGATTCAGTGGGTGAACATTTAGGGATAGTGACTATAATTCTAAGCTTCAAAGTCATTTTATAAAGAGATAAAGATTGCGCAGAAGTTAAGTGTCTAAACTGGAAGAGGGACCATTTCAATCTCATTAGACAGGAACTGGTAAACACACTTGAACATGCTACATGCAGGTAAGGCTACATTTGGAAAGTGGGAGTCTTTCAAAGTTCATGTAGTGAGAGTTCAGGGCTAGCATTTTCCTCTCAGAGTGAAGGGCAAGGGCAGCAAGTCCAGGAAACATTGGGATAGAGAATTTGATAACGGAAAAGAAGGAAGCATAGACAGGTACGGCACATTAAAAACATGGAGGCCCTTCAAAAGTATAGACAGTGCAGGACATTACTTTAAAGAAATGAGAAGGAAAAACAGGGCCGTGAAGTATCTTTGGCAGGAAGGATCGAGAACCCCCATCCCTCCACCCCTAAGGCCTTTTATGATTATATTCAGGGTAAGAAGATTATCAGGGAAATAGTGGGGCCTATTAGAAACTAGAAGGGCTATTCATATGTGGAGCCACCAGAGAATGTGGGAAAGGTCTTAAATGAATACTTCACATCTGTATTCACAGAGAAGAAAGATGTTCTGGTTGGGGATGGTGAAGTTCTAGAAAATGTTAAGGTTAATAAGAAGGAAATATTAGATATTTCAGCAGGCAGACAGGGTGCATAAATCCCAAGGGCCTGATGAGATGTATCTCAGGCTGCAATGGGAGGCAAGGGAGGAGATTGCTGGGGCCCTGACGGAAAAAGGACAATGTACAGGACGGTGGTGGGGCCTCTTCTGATGTACTGCGTCCAGTTCTGGTCTCCCTGTTATAGGAAGGATATTATTAAGATAGAGAGGGTTCAAAAATAGTGGGTTTGAATTATAAGGAGAGGCTGGATAGGCTGGGACCTTTTTCATTGGAACGTTGGATGTTGACAGGTGACCTTATAGAGGTTTATAAAATCATGAGGGGTATAGATAATAGCAGATGTCTTTTTCCTAATGTTGGGGGTTTCAAGACTATAGGCATATATTTAAGGTGAGAGGAGAAAAACTTTAAAAAGAACATGAGGGATATTTGTTTTTACACAGAAAGTGGTTTGCAGAGGAAGTGGTGGATGCAGGTACAGTTACCATGTTTGAAAGGCATTTGGATAAGTACATGAATAAGAAATGTTTGGAGGGATATATACCTAAGAGCAGGCAGGTGGTACTAGTTTAGTTTGAGATTATGGCTGGCATGAACTGGTTAGACAGAAGGGTCTGTTTCTATGTTGTATGACTCTACTATGATTCTATATATTCAATATTTCACTGGCCACAGATGAAGTGTCAGATGACTGGAGGATAGCTAATGTGGTTCCTTTGTTCAGGAAAGATGGCACGGATAGGCCAGGTAATTACAACCCTGTATTCTTTTTCTAAGATATTAAAACAAAGGGTGAGGATGATACAAAGAGTATTCAGAGGGATAGAGACAGGTGAAGCAGCTAAGGAGCAAGTCTGAAGACTAACTATAATTTGGGAAAATGTGAGATTATGCACTTTGGCAGGAAGAATAAAGGACCTGAATATTATTTAAATAGAGAATGACAGCAGAAAGCTGCTGCACAGAGAGTTCAGGGAGTCTGGATTTTTATGTCGTCATTGTCAACGGGAATAGTACCAGAGGACTGGAGGATAGCGAATGTGGTCCCCTTGTTCAAGAAAGGGAGTAGGGATAGCCCTAGTAACTATAGGCCAGTGAGTCTGACTTCAGTGGTGGGCAAAGTCTTAGAGAGAATGGTAAGGGATAAGATTTATGAACATCTGGATAGGAATAACGTGATCAAGGATAGCCAGCATGGTTTTGTGAAGGGCAGGTCGTGCCTCACAAACCTTATTGAGTTCTTTGAGAAAGTGACTAAGGAAGTGGACGAGGGTAAAGCAGTAGATGTTGTGTATATGGATTTTAGTAAGGCGTTCGATAAGGTTCCCCATGGTAGGCTAATGCTAAAACTACGGAGGTATGGCATTGAGGATACATTAGAGGTTTGGATTAGGAATTGGCTGGCTGGAAGGAGACAGAGGGTAGTAGTTGATGGACTAAGTTCATCTTGGAGTGCAGTTACTAGCGGTGTACCACAAGGATCTGTTTTGGGACCATTGCTTTTTGTTATCTTTATAAATGATCTAGAGGAAGGGCTTGAAAGCTGGGTAAGCAAGTTTGTGGATGACACAAAAGTCGGTGGAGTTGTGGATAGTGAGGAAGGAAGTGGTAGGTTACAGCAGGATATAGATAAGTTGCAGAGCTGGGCAGAAAGGTGGCAAATGGAATTCAATGTAGCTAAGTGTGAAGTCATTCACTTTGGTAGGAGTAACAAGATGATGGATTACTGGGCTAATGGTAGGCTACTTGGTAGTGTGGATGAGCAGAGGGATCTTGGTGTCCATGTACACAGATCTCTGAAAGTTGCCACCCAGGTAAATAGTGCTGTGAGGAAGGCATATGGTGTACTGGGCTTTATTGGTAGAGGAATTGAGTTCCGGAGTCCTGAGGTCATGTTGCAACTGTATAAGACTCTGGTGCGGCCTCATCTGGAGTATTGTGTGCAGTTTTGGTCGCCATACTATAGGAAGGATGTGGAGGCATTGGAACGAGTGCAGAGGAGGTTTACCAGGATGTTGCCTGGAATGGTAGGAAAATCTTATGAGGAAAGGCTGAGGCACTTGGGGCTGTTCTCATTGGAGAAGAGAAGGTTTGGGGAGATTTGATAGAGGTGTATAAGATGATTAGTGGTTTAGATAGGGTCGACACTGAGAACCTTTTACCGCTAATGGAGTCAGGTGTTACTAGGGGACACAGCTTTAAATTAAGGGGTGGTAGGTATAGGACAGATGTTAGGGGTAGATTCTTTACACAGCGGGTTGTGAGTTCATGGAATGCCCTGCCCTGCAGTGGTGAACTCTCCTTCTTTATGGTCATTTAAGCGGGCATTGGATAGGCATTTGGAAGTTATTGGGCTAGTGTAGGTTAGGTAGGATTCGGTCGGCGCAACATCGAGGGCCGAAGGGCCTGTACTGCGCTGTATCTTTCTATGTTCTATGTTCCTTGTACAAAAATCACAAAATACTATTACCCAAGTTCAGCGGACAATAGGGAAAGTAAATTAAATGCTGCCCTTTATTTCAAAGGGAACACAGTATACCAATTGAGACATTTTGCTAAAACAAAAAACAAATTTTGGGGCAACACAGTGGCTCAGTGGTTAACACTGCTGCCTCACAGCACCAGGGTCCCAGGTTTGATTCCTGCCTCGGATGACTGTCTGTGTGGAGTATGCACATTCTCCACGTGTCTGCGTGGGTTTCCTCCGGGTGCTCTGGTTTCCTCCCACTGTCCAAAGATGTGCAGGTCAGGTGAATTGGCCATGCTAAATTGCCAATAGTGTTAGGTGCATTGGTTAGAGTGAAATGGGTCTGGGTGGGTTACTCTTCGGAGGGTTGGTGCGGACTGGTTGGGCTGAAAGGCCGGTTTCTACACTGTTGGAAATCTAATCCAATCTAATAACAAGAATGAATGACTAGTTAGATCATAACTAATGTACTACAGACAGAGCTGAGGAGGAAGTTCCTCTCTCAGAGGTTAGTAAATTTGTGGAATTCTTTACCATAGAGTGCTGTTCCAGTTGGGTCATTAAGCACATTGTAGGCTGCGATAGACAGATTTTTAATCAGTATGGGAATGAAGGATTATAGTAAGAAGGCAGGATCGTGCAGTGAGGATGATCAGATAAGGCATGATTTCAATGAATGGCAGAGCAGACTCATTGGACCAAATGGCCTCCTTCTGCTCCCACATCATTTGGACTTATGGACCATGAAGAATGCCCACTCGCTCACCCATCTGTTTCCTGAGCTGAATCCCAAAACAGTCTGGATTACATTTTGCATTGCAGCACATCAACATGGAAACTGTTTGACTGCATTGACAACATAGCAGGCCTGTCTAAACAGAAGAAGGTATGAGTTAACTACCGATATTTTTCATTGCCTCTTACAAAATCTGGACATTGTAAGTGTATGCAAGTTGAGTAAAGGCACATTTACTGCTCTACAATGTTTTCCTTCAGCATTTGTTTGACATCGACTGTGGTTGTAGCCAAGTCAGGTTGCAAAGCGACCTACTTGGCTATCTCGAAGCCCTGTTTACAACAAATTTGTGGGTGGATCCCTTGGGATCCATCTCATCAGGATTTTACTGTCTTGCTTTATTGAGGTTTATGTTCCTTGAGGATGACTTGTTATCCAATCCCTCCCTGGAATATTGTTCAGAGGTTTATCCCTAAGAGAGGACAGCTGATCTCTAAACAATGAATGCCTCTGAGTCTTCTCTCCATTCATCTGTGTTTCTTTCCTGTTTTGTATTAACTGTATAAACCCTTTGGAGCTTATATTCTTTAACAGCTATTCGGAGCAAAGGGAAGCACTGTGGACTAGAATCCTGTAAAGAATTTAGCTTCTGCAGAATTCACAGTGGTATATCACACAGATGTATGTGTATTGCTAACTTCTGTCTTGCGATATCAGATGATATTGTGACAATACAACAGACTGAAGAGGATGTTGCAAAAGGAGGATAAAGAAGATTTTAAATAGGTTAGAAACTTATCTGTCTTCAGTGTATGGTATCATAGCAATTACATGTGGCACAGAACTTAATAACCGATTTTTATATTAATTTTAATTTTTACACAAGGTTAAACAGTGATGATATATTAAAGAAGCAAATGTATTTATAATAATTTATGGTGCTTGACTTATAAAATATGAATTCTCTTAACAGGTTAATTCAAGTGAGGGAAGCTGGAGGGAAATATTTCACTGCAAAGAATGTACACATTTCACGCAGTTAGGTATAAAGAGCACCCTGAGATAGTTAAGACCTATCAAGAATTTGACAAAAATATTGCTTTTGCTTTAGATCAGTAACATTTTTCCCAATGAATGGTGTTTCTCAGAAACATTCAATTTTGTGATACCAATAAGTTAATGCCTAATTTTTCATGTCATTTTGAATGGGTGTTATTAAAAGGAATAGAGAATACAAAATTCTTAATGAGAATTTGGTGTGGGGTGGATTGGTATTTCCTCTACCTATTACAGTGGAACCTTGATTATCCAGCATTTGATTATCCGAATTTCGGATTACCAGCAAGATCGCAAGGTCCGGTGTTTGGCTAAACTGTGTTATTCAGCATTCGATTATCCGAACACTCAATTATCTGTCAAAATAATCCCCGCCTGTGTCATTTGTACAAACAAGATTCCTCTGTACATGCTCATGACATTGCAAGACGGTGGGAAGACCTCTAATGATAAGTCTAATAATGTTGCAGATGGAAACTACTGGAATAATTGCAGAAATTCCTGTAAAGACCAAATATGAAAAATCTCACTATGTTCACTATGAAGACTAGAGGGAACCATGTTATTTATTTTCATTTCCAAATTTTATTTCGGCTGCTGCATATATTCAAACAACAAAAGAGGAATATATGAATAGAAAGTGTTTCGAGGGATATGGGCCAGGTGCTGGCAGGTGGGACTAGATTAGGTTGGGATATCAGGTTGGCATGGACGAATTGGACTGAAGGGTCTGTTTCCATGCTGTACACCTCGATGATCTATGATTTCACAGGATATTCCCAGCATATGTTAATAATCCTGCAAATTCAGTAATTGTTTAGGCACAATTTTAATGCATTAAACGCCTGTTTCAATGCACTGCTACAGACTAGAGTCGCATCAACCTGTCATGTCACTGCATACATTATTTAATCTGAGTCATAATACAAATACTGCCATGGATTTTTGAGTGTAATGAGAACTCCAAATCCATGTTTTCAATATTAAATCACCATTTTGGGATTAACACATGCTCAACTCATATTCATTTACTTTCTTTACAAACATAATTAACCCACACTTGTCAATGTATTAACAGGAAGAATCTTCTTTTCAGTAAAATCTTAGAGGTGCCTGTCTCACAGCCTATGATGGAAAATATTAAGCGTGCTTTCGAGTAGGTCTACTTTAGTCCATTAAAATCCCTTCAGAATACCAGTTCAGTATTGCGCTAAATGTACAGTTTTTCTAAATTTAACTGGAACAAGTTATGTACTGAAGGAAGTCTCCATTTTGATGGACAATTTTGCAACTCGCCCCAGATTCAAACTGTAGAACGTCAGATGACTTGATCACCTCTGAGTGAAACGAGCTGAGAACCTGAAATGCTCACTAACACAGCACTATCTGACAATGAATATCAACGGTCAGCTTCAATCAGAGCTCTGAGAGATTCGATTTCAAGTCTTGATGACATTAACTGATCCCGACAACCATGCTCCATAATGCTGTACAAAAATCACTGTCACTTTCCAAATAAATACCTTGATTATTAATTGGACTGGAGTTGGGTGTTTCTGAAAAATTGACCCTGGAATAAACTAAGACAAAATTTGCAGAAAAGTATTTACTTTGTCCATATATCATTCATACTGAGTGATATTTTATCAATTTTATTCCATGCGCAGTTACTGGAATGAATGCATTTCCCCACAATGACAGTCCTTAATAAATGCTGTATTCTTATAAATCATTAAGATGCTGGCCTGTCAAGAGACCTTCAATCTGCCAAAGGCTTTCTTTATGACACACCAACTTCAAATTGCTCATTGGTTCACCATACACTCATTTCTCCATTTGTTACACTGCTCTAAAAAGATTTTTTTTTATTTGAAGTTATTATGGACTGGGGGAGACCCCCTCAAAACATTTTAAGAAAGCAGCCTGGACCCTCACATTGCTCGTTGTCTTAAGCAGGTATATGTTGATATTCCAGGAGGGTTGTAGTTGGCCCAACCACTTAGTTTTAAATGAAATAGAGTTTACTTGCAAGATTACTGAATGAAACACAAACAAAAGAGAACAGAATATAGAATAACAACCCATTTGAAAACCCAAATCAATGATGCTGTTCCAAATTTGTGCAACAATCCCCATAAACACCCCTTGGCAAAAAAGATAAAATCAAACTCAGGGTCTTACAGGAGAGAGAGAGAGAGAGAGACAGACAGACAGACAGACAGAGAGAGAGAGAGAGAGAGATATAACAGAGAGATTCAGCATGGAACACCTTCCTCCATGGAGCTATTTCTTGGACCAGCAGCCTCAAACCTGCCTGCTTTCAGTGAACAGCCAGATTGCTAAAGTCAAACCAAACCAGAGACAAGCTGAACTGGGAGAACTGGCTGCTCCCCTTTCATTGTACAAGTGTCTTTTTTTAAACTTGAAAGCCTTTTTTCCTGAGGCAGTATATGTCAGCTATAATCAAATTGATCCTTAAAATCCTTCAAACCTAGACTTTTCAGAATCGCTGCTTTTACGAACTCTCTGAAGAAAGAGGCCAAGGACAGTATAACCTTGTTAAAGAAGCAGCATCATCATAAAATCACTTGCCCAGCATTTATTGCCCATCTCAAATTGCCCATGAGAAGGTGGTGGAGAATTGCCTCTTGAACTGGTGCAGCCCATTTGATGTGTGAATACCCAGATACTGTTGAGGATTTCTAGGCGTTTGACCCAGTGATGCTGAAGGACTGGCAATATGACTCTGCCCAAGTCAGGGTGGTGAGTGGATTAAATGAGAGATTGCAGGTGGTGGTGTTCCAAGGTGTCTCCTGCCATTGTCCTTTAATTTGGAAGTGGCCATGGGTTTGGAAGGCACTATCTAAGGAGCCTTCGTGAATTCCTGTAGTGCATCTTATAGATAGTACACATTGCCGCGACTGTGCATAGATAGGGGAAAGAGTGAATGTTTGTGGATGTGGTGCCAATTAACCTTTGTTCGGGATGGTGTTAAGCTTTTTAAGTATTTATTGAGTAGCACTCACTGAGGCAAGTGGGAATATTCCATCACACTCCTGACTTGTGCCTTGGACTTTGGAATGTCAGGAGCTGAGTTACTTGCTGGAAAAATCCTAGCCTCCACCTGCTCTTCTAGCCACAGTCCTTACCTGACTAGCCCAATTTAATTTCTCGAGAATGGTAACATTCAGGCTGTTGATAGTGGGGGATTCAGTGATGCTAATACTATAATACCATTAAAAGTTAAAGGGTGGTGGTTGGATTCTCTCTTGTTGGATATAGTCATTGCCTGGGACTTGTATGGCGTGAAAGTTATTTTACCATTTGTCAGCCCACTATTTCCAGATCTTACTGTATTTGAAATAGACTGCTTCTGTATCTGAGTAGTCATGAATGGTGCTGTACATGTTGCAATCATCAGTGAACATCCCCACATCTGGCCTTATCATGAAGAGAAGGTGAATGATGAAACAGCTGAAGCTACTGTATATGGCCAGCTCATTTCAGTTTCTGGTCAATGGCAATGCTCAGGATGTTGATAATTATTCTTTCTGATGTTAAATATTGCTGAACAGACATTTTAGTTAGCATACATATTTATGTGCAAACACTTTATTTAAAGATAAAAATATCAAGCTACCAATAAACAAAATGTGTCACATTCTGTTGATGATTCCACATAATGCCATAATTGATATAACAAGGTGCCTGAGGGTGTGAGTATTCTCTAGGAATGTGTCAGCAGCTTACACTGGGGATGGTAGGAACCAATTAAAGATCAATTACATGCCCTGGCAAATGGTCAATATGCTCAAATAGTTTGTGAAGGAGGGGACTAATCTACTATCGGAGTATGAAAAAGGTGATCAAAACCATGGTCATTGTAAGAAAGCTATTAAGGGAAGGGATTGTTCCAATCTGAGACAATGAAAAGTAAGATGTAAAGAGAAGGGATCAGAGGACTACATAAGTCTAAGTAGATCACAGAAGTTTGTAAAAATTCCAGAAGTTTGGAAAATCTAAAATATGAATCCAGCTCAAGTCTTACTGAGATCCATTCTCCATGTTTGAAACCGGAAATATACTCTGTTCAGCTGGAATATCTACAGCCTAGTTTGTTAGGTCATGTCATACGTTCAACAAATCGTAACAGTTTGCTGTAATTGCTGGTCTTGTTAAATCTAAATTCTTTACAGTATAGAATGCAAAGGCATCTTCACTCTTACTGATGTTAAGTAATGTCGAGCAGAAGATAGAGTTGCATTATTGGGGTGCCATGGTGCCTCATGGTTAGCACTGCTGCCTCACAGCACCAGGGACCTGGGTTCAATTCCCCCACTGGGTGACTGTCTGTATGGAGTTTGCACATTCGCCCCGTGTCCGCGTGTGTTTTCTCTGGATGCTCCAGTTTCCTCCCACGATCCAAAGATGTGCTGGTCAGGTGAATTGGCCATGCCTGACTAGGTGCATTAGTCAGGAGTAAATATAGAGTAGGGGAATGGGTCTGGGTGGGTTACTCTCCGGACGGTCGGTGTGGACTTGTTGGGCCGAAGAGCCTGTTTCCATACAGTAGGGAATCTAACCTAATTACATATTAATGTAGAATAAGACTATTAGAATGCAAATTATTCAGTTACTAATATATTGAACTCAAATTTTAAATCAACATATAACATGCAGTTAATGAACATTTTCACATACTGCCATGCTTGATAACAAATGAGAATCTGACAATACTTTCATACCATAAATTTCATTCTCCAAGATTTCTAAGCACTAGCAGAGGCCATGGCTAAACATTGGCAACTATACTCCAAAACAGAACATCATAGACAACACAGCTCATGAAGAAGCTATTTGGTTCATCATATCGGAGCTACCTCTTGATAGATTAATTAATTCCACTATTCGGCAGCAATGCAGAGCTTTGGAAAGCTTCTACTGTAAGGACAGAGACAGAAATTGTATAATTTGCTGAAACAGGGCTGTTTCCTTCAACTCCCTGAAAAGGTTAAATATTCATCTCCAGTGAATTATGGTAACCCAAAATACATACAAATCTTAAGGACAACACATGTTCAGATACTCAATTGTCATTAATTTGTGGAAGTTTCAAACTGTTCCAGGGTGAAATTGTCTCTTTTTCTTGTTGTAAATGGATGGTGGGGTACCAAGCAGTCTACAAATACAACAGTGATAAAAAAAAGCAAGGAAGTTCTTCTTGAAAAGTTCTTTGTAAATTATATAAGGCTTATTCTACTTTCAATACAGCAAATCCATGTGAAAAATGCTCATTTGCAAAAATAAGTACGTTAGGTTTCAAGACAGGATCTTATGGTCTTAGAAGAATGCATCTCTGCAAATCCTATTCAGATTTCAAACAGTACTTTTTCCATGGAGTATAATTTGCTTTCCTCTGAGTATAGACCTTTCCCAGTGCCTGTGCTATACTGTGAGAACCTAAACAAAGAAACACAAAACAACACTATGGACCCATAAGGTAGACAAATCACTAGCATGAGTAACAAGTTATTTTTAAATGATGTCTCATGTTACATTTTTCTCCTCAATGTACACATACCAAACATACACAAGGATTGGTGAGACAGCAATATGAGTTTTTGAGGATAAAACTACGTAGGTAGGTACAGGGAGAGCACTACATACTCATCTTACTCCCAGTCCTGCTGCTTACAGGTTGGCAACTAGTAATGGGATTAGAACATCACATCCAGTCAAGCTGGCACTGATTGATGTTAGTTTAAGATAGACTCTCTTGAAATACATGTACGTCATATTGCAACATCCTCCTTTTGTAATTAAAAGCTTGCCCTTAAAGAATTAAACTTGTTGCAGGAAAACAAAACAAAATAATCCTGTGATGGATTATTTTGCAATAAATTTATCAGTCACTGAAATATATCTGTTATTTGCTTATCCATCCAGACTGAGCCATGGTGACCTTTGCTGTGGACTACTCTAGTATATTTTCGGAATTTGGGTTCGGGATATTTAGTTTGAACTGTGTTCTAGTTGCACTAGAACTGCTTGGTATTTCTGGTTATACCTTCTAATTTATAATCAGTTTTATCTCACTCTCACACTGACATGCTATTTGGTGCTTGTACTCAATAGGATCTTTGTTCTGGGTATATGCTGATGAGATTTCTGCAGGATTTCAGATACCATCATTTGTGTGCTCTATTCAGGCTTTATCAAATGCTCAGGTTGGGTAACAAGTTACCCATACACCAGGCAACTTCCACCTTCCTCTATTTTTTGAGTGATACATCACATACTCCTGAGAGTATCAAAGAGTGAATGATAGACTATTTGCCTGCTGCATAGTAACACAGAATGGGTTTCACAGTGCAAAGAAATGTGCACACTCAGAAAGGCATACACATTCATTCAAACAGCATTAACTGGTGTTCTACATCACAGAGTGAGCTGGTCTGCTCTCAGTGTAAGCACATGATTTCCAATGGTATCCCTTGTCGTCTGTAGTCCTCATCATTGTCTTGACACTTATGATAGAGAGCAGGGACCGAGCCTTGCATGTCAGAGGACTGCCATGATTGTAGGGTCCACATCATGAAACATCCAGGGTGACCAGGTTGAGTTTTAAGAGCAACACACAAGTATAATGGATTCGTTGAGTCATTGTACATGATGAATTTGCCAGTGGTTATTTGAACCATCACTTGCTATATCTGTGAAAAAAAAATATTTCAGTGTGGGAAGTGGAAGAAATTTACACATGGACTAGTACCCAATTTTTGCATCTAGATTATGTTTACCCTTCATCTACAGGCATATATTCTGTACAATGGCAAAAGACACTTGATATTCTGATGCTAATACATTATTCGATGTTCACACGCTGAACATCTGCTCCACTTTTTGTGCCAATGTACTGGTCATCCCATAATTTGACTTTGTCGTTTGACTGGACATTTCACAGATGTTGTCTTAGCACTGTTTGGTATGTGCTCTTTGTTAGTTGGTGTATCAATCTAGCCTCTGCTAGATTGGTATAACAGAGGTCTGATGCCTTTAATGCTCTTCATCATCTAAAGCAATTTCAATTTTAACGATGTTTATCTGAGTTGGACATATTGAAGTTCAGAAAGCACAGTATGATGTGTTATTTGAACAAGGCAAATTAAGATAGGAGATCCATGCCTTTTCCATGAGTGTGGGAAATTTAATGGTCTTTCTTTGCAGGATTTTAAATGTTATTTGGAGCTTCTGCTAGCCAAACAGTGTTCCTTCCAGTGTTAATTTAACTCTCAGTTGCAGTCCCTTTAGTGGCCACTGCTGCAGCTGGTCATAGCTATTACTTGGCTGCAATGGCGGTGCTGTTGAGCTCTTTCTGAATTTTCTGAGGGCGAAGTCTTCAGGGAATCTGAATGACTTGGCCAATGGTGAGATTTGTGGCAGAATCTCAAGTGAAGTCAAGCAAGGTCTATCTCAACATCGAGAACAACCCGCACTATCTTGTATGCATTGGCTGAGCATGAGGCAAAGTTGTCACTAGGCAGCAGCTAGTTGCCAACTAAAGGGGATTACAGCTTGCTAAACACTGTATTTATATCATAACTTGCCTCAAATATATTCAATTTCCTACCCTACCAAACCCACAAGACAACTTAGATGTCGGGAAATCTTGACATGGGGATCAGAGTGTAGACCTGGAGACATCAGCTCACTGCTGACTGTGAGGAATCTTGATGTTGCTCAGCAACAAACCGCATCTCAGGGCACCATCCCTGGGCATCAGCCACATGCAGCACTCATCCATGGACACTGGCATCTGACAATTGCCAACCCCTCATGACCATGATAGCACCTCTCCAAGCAATCTGCAGAACACTTAGGAAGCACAGGCTGTATTGTAAAGGGCACAACAGCAACTAGCACAGAAAGGCTGTTGCAGCAAAACTTTGCATGCTCTCACAGGTGCCCAAGCTTATGGACATGGCCAGACTGCATCTCAGGGCTGCTTGCTTGTTCTCTTAGCACCTACCTGCATGCTTACAACTTGTCCAGCTTATTGGGGGATTGCAGCTGACTGTATGACATCGATATCTCCAGCATGCACCATCTGCTTGTGTGGCAAACACTTTGCATGGTTAAGCAATCAAATGGCCATGTCTGAAAGGGGCTTGGGTCTCATCCTCACTCCAGTCAAGGAGGGGGAAGGGGTTGCTATCAGTCACAGTGCCCCTGCAGCATCTGTCACAGGCACAGTCCACACACAGCCCAGAAGCTTGGCAACAGTCAGTTGTCTACTCGGGTCATTCACTGCCAGGGGATGTCCCTTTGTTTGGGAGGTGGGTAACCATCAATCCTGTTCAGTCCTCACAGGCAGTAAGGGAAATCTGTTTTAAAGCTTGAAACAGAGTAGTCAGAAGTCTGGCCCATCATGTCTAGGGTCATCTCATCAAAGTCGGTCAAAGGTCTCGGGGGAGTACAGTCATGGGGAGGATTGTGGAGGAGGATGCAAGGGTTCCTGGAGTATCAGTGCCTTGTGGCCTTGGAGACAAATAAGAGCAATATGAAGCAGCAGGGAGACAGGATGGTGACAGGAGGAACCACTGGTGTATTAGGAATAGAGAGGAATAGCATTGGGTAGTCCATGAAATGGCTAAAATTTTGGCACTGACCTCCAGCTGGCTTTCACAGGGGGAACGTGGAGGACCAGGGTAGGTATCGTTCAGAAGTAGTGTTGAGGTACAAAGGGCAGGGAGGAGAGTTAGAGGCAAAATTCAAAGTGATGAGTCACCACATGGGTGGTGGAAATAAGCTGCCAGGGTCATGTGAGATCATGGAGGATTACCTGGTACTTGAGTGGAGCTGACAGGGTTCACCATGAGCAGTATTCCCTGGCATCACTTGTCATTCTCCAGATGTGAATTTCAGTGGCTGGGACATGCCCAGAATGGACACAGTCCGATGAACAAAAGTATGGGAGCTATGTCTGCCGAGCAATAGGACAGCGAAGGGACAAATACATGAGGCATTCATTTGCAAGCTGAAGTGAAATTTAATTTGCAGTAACTCCATCCATTTGCAATGCACACAGAGTGAAGGTGATGAGGGGTCAAGTGCTGCTTAATAGCGATTTGCAAATTGAATACTAGCATCTCAATGATGCAGAAGTTAGCAGTAATGACAAACGGAGATGAATGCTGGTCATAGGCAATGGATTACTTGAGCAATATCTGTGGGTGCAGTGGGAGCTGGAGACTAGTGCTTCATCATCTGTTATGTCACTGAATAAATGGAATTAAGAAGGGGGTTGGAGCCCAACAGACAATCCCTCTATATTTTAACGTGTGAGCCCTCAGTGGGAGTGACACCTTCACCAAGTTGGTGCACATAGTGAGGCTGAAGTGCTAGGGGAGATGGAGCCATGGCCCTTGTTATCAGGGTGTTGCGTGTCTGACTGTATCTTGGCTATGCTCAGCCCTCCCTGCAGGGTATGCCACCACTGACTATTCTGAGATCCTCTTCCACTCTTGATGTTCCTCATGCAGGAAACTTCCAGTGAGTGGCAGGGGTCCTGCCTCGGTGGGGTGGGGGTGGGGGTGGGGGGGGGGGATGTTGCTAGTCACTGTGGCTGCCTTCCTGACAAGACGAAGGGAAAGCCCAGGAGCAGGAGCAGGAACAGGCTGTGGAGGTCACAGCTGCAAGGCCCCTAAGGGACATCAGGGTTTTACGCTCTTACTCCATTTCCTCGGGATGTGTGAGGCACAGCATTATTGCAACTCTGTATGTCCCAGGACACCGTGACAGAACCGTGCCGGCTACTGAACCTGAAGGCTTGGGGAGGGGTGGGGGGCACCCTCTCTCAGTGGCATTTGCTTTGAACTTCAAATAAGCTGGCAGGGAGTGATGTGCGATCTGTGTGGGATCTCTCAGTTGTGCAGTCAGAAGTGGATCAGGGCAGTGACCGATGACATCTGGGCGAGATTACAATGGCTGGGACAAGGTCAGGGCTACAGCCCAAGCAGTGGGAATTGGAAATATAGCAGCATTACTCCCGGGACAAGGTGCCATCGACTGCACCTATTTGGCACTTTGAGGGTTATATCACAATGCTGCAGAATTCATCAATACGAAAGGATTTCATTCCAGCAATGTGATCTGTGGTCATTGATACCACTTCTAGAGGTGTGGGCCACAAAAATGGGGTTGCATATGAGGGACAACGTTTAAAAATCACACAACACTAGGTTACAGTCCCCTGTTAGATACAATCCCTACTGCATTGTTAAAGGCCCTTCGGCCCAACAAGTCCACACTGATCCTCCGAAGAGTAACTGACCCGGATCCATTCTCCTACTACTCAACATTGCCACAGACTAATGTCCCTAACCTACACATCCCTAAACACTATGGAACAATTTAGCATGGCCAATTCACCTAACCTGTACATCTTTGGGTTGTGGGAGGAAACAGGAGCACCCGGAGGAAACACACGCAGACATGGGGAGAATGTGCAAACTCCACACAGACAGTTGCCCGAGGTTGGAATTGAACCTGGTCCCCTGACGCTGTTAGGCAGCAGTGCTAACCATTGAGCCACTGTGCCTCCCCCAGTTTAACCTCCACAACCACCTGATGCAGGAGCAGCGCTCTGAAAGCTAGTGCTTCTAAATAAACCTGTTGGACTATAACCTGGTGTTGTGTGATTTTTAACTTTGTCTACCCCAGTCCAACACAAGCATCTCCAAGTCATATGAGGGACAATTAGTGATGCCAGATAAGTGCCATGAGCAACGTGATTTTTGTGGCTGCTTTGCAATTATGTTGCTGGTGATAGGCAAAACTGGAGTGCCAAAGCTTGCCCAGTGCACTGTGGTCTTTTAAAAATGGCACCGACACTGGTCTTCCAGTGGATATCTGGTGAGTGGCATTATTCTGCATACATCAAAAAATTTCATTAACACTCACATTGCGAACCCTCCAAAAAACTCAACTCAACTTGTACTTAGACAAAGAAAAATTGAAGGTTGAACTTCTAGCTTTAGCTCTGATATCAAACCACAAAGCAATCATTTGAACAGAAAATAGCTGCAGACTTCAACATGCAAAAGCAAAGTGTGAATATTTTCTTAACAAATTTCTTCTTGCTGTCAGGTGCTGAAACTGGATAAATACTTCAGTTTGCAGTATCTAGCTTTAGCAGGAATGAATTCTCCTCTCTGTGAATTTCTAGTAGTGAAACCCACTGCAGTTTACTGTTTAATTTCTGTCCTACTTAAGATCTACAGCAGTTAGGCTTTTACTAATTAAAATGTTCTCCCAGTTCGAACAATCTATAATGACCCGATGCCAGCTGTCTGGAGTGTAACTGCAATCCTCGAACTGATGTATTGTATGTGGAATTCCTACAGAGCTGGGGAATAGTTTACACATGATAAGGCTTGCTGCATTTTCACACCAATCATTTCCTTCTACTGCATGTGAAGTATTCAGCTGTGTATCCTGCTCAGACAAATTGTCAAAAATGCTGCTTCCACCCAGCTAATATGTTGATGAGGTATTTAAAATCAGAAATCTACAGCAAGTATGAATTCCACCATGTTATGTTCTTCGATCTAAGCGTACCAAACCTACATAAAGATAGAGTTAAGTGAAAAATGATTATACATACACCTTACTCCTAGTCCTGCTACTGATCACAGGATTAATACATTGCATTCTACAATAATAGAAACCTTACAGAGTGGAAGCAGGCCATTTAGCCTACTGAGTCTACACCGACCGTCCAAACAGCATCCCATCCCCCCATCCACCTTGTCTGCACATTCGTGGATACTATGGGCAATTTAGCATGGCCAATCCATCTCCGACAATCCATGGAGTGAGGGAAAAAAAACCAGAACAGCCACAGGAAACACACACAGACACAAGGAGAATGTGCAAATTTCACATTGACTATCGCCGAAGGGTGGAATTGAATCTGGCTCCCTGACGCTTTCAGGCAGCAAAGCTAACCGCTGAGTCACCACGCCAACCACTGAGCCATGGCCCCACTGAACCACCATACCACCATGTCTCCCGTTGAGATAGTAATGACTGACTGTGGTTTAAGACGCACTGTCTTAAAGTTATATGCACATTTCACAGACATCTCAAACATAAAATAAAATTGCAAAATCCCCCATAAACCTTCAATCCATTACTAATTAGATGTCTGTCTTTCTCTTCCTTAGATTTTCTGAATGTCCCAGCATCCACTGCACTCTTGGTAGTGAATGTCACAGATTCATGACCCTTTGAGGGAAATAATTTCTCCTCCTCTCTATTTTAAATTTGCTACCGCTTACCCTAAAACAATGATCTCTCCGGATTGTCCAACAAGAGAAAACATCCTCTCTATGTCTACTATGTTAATCTCATTTAGCATCTTATATATCACAATTAGATCTGCACTCATTCTTCTAAACTTGAGAGAGTGTAGGCTAAACTGCCGAATTTCTCTTCATAAGCCAAATCCCTCACCTCTGGAATCAATCTAGTTTAGTCCAGGCAAGTATAATGTATGATTTTCACAGCTAAGGCTTCATTATGTTAATTAGATGCCTGTAACTGTTTGCTCAGTGGTATTGAGTACTTAAGAATCAAACAGCATGGAAGGAGGTCATTAATCCAATCATGCTCATGTCTTTGAGTTAGTCCCATTCTTTCTGCAGCCCCCAATAACATTTTACTTTGCAGTGAAAGACCTAATTCACTTTTTAACTTGACTATGGAATAAGCTTCAACCACTTTGTTTTCAAACAACTTAATTATCTTTCCCATTGCTGAGTTCCTTGGCACCGCATGCGCCCAGGCTATGTGCACTTGCAGTTCATGCAGCTTTTCGTTTCTATACAAAATAGGTCAAACTGCATTCCAAGCTGCAACTTACCTGGAAGGCCATCAATTTCCCTGATCAATTGCAAACATACCAATTCAGAAGAATGTTGGTTAACACCCAGAAGCTGGTTGGCAGAATAGAAAGAAGCAAGACTATAAAGCCAGCAAACCAAAGGCTGATTAACTGAGTCACACCTTAAAGGGAGGGTGAAAGCAACACGGAATGATCCTGTTTTTCAATTCTGGCAATGGTGAACTCATTTATCTTTATTATACGCTAACATTATTCCCTTTAAAATTAAGGGATGTTTTCGTTGACACATATGTGTTTCAAAATTGTTTTCTAATCCTAGTATTTTTCCTAAGTGATCACAGCTGTGGACTCTTGGCTCACAGAAATAAATGAACTTACAACATTCTCTCATTAGACTGTTCTTATTGGCACCCAAACACCAAAGCATGAAGAAATATTTCCAGAGGCAAGATTCTCTCATGTGCATCACGCCACACAAGGGACCTAACATTAACCCATTCATGGTAGCAGTAACTGTCAACATAAAAAGGCAGCAAATTAGATGATGCTCTTAATTTATTCTACAACTGTAGCTAGTAATTTCACAGCCTGCACAATGTGCGAAAATCCCAAATGCAGTCTCACACTTGTCAGTTTAGCAGGCAACATGATGTTCTGGAGCTTAAGGAAAGATACAAAAGCCTCCAGAATTATGCACATATCTCATGTTAGAGGACCAGTTAAATCTGTGCAAAGTGTTTAACATTGACGCATAGAAGGATAATAGGGTTTCGATGATCACAACAATGTCCTAATCAAACTTCCATCAATATTTCAAAATCTGTTGAAATGCAAGAAACCTTTTACTGACATATTCCCCAAATTGTCACTACTTTGTAACCATACCTTCAGGAGGATTTACCCGACACAGTCATATGAAGTTGAAAATATAATATCATTCATATTGGTGATTTGGAGGTGCCGGTGTTGGACTGGGGTGTACAAAGTTACAAATCACACAACACCAGGTTATAGTCCAACAGGTTTATTTGGAAGCACTCGCTTTTGGAGCACTGCTGCTTCATCAGGTGGTTGTGGAGGACACAGTTGTACGACATGGAATTTATAGCAAAATGCAGTGCCTTACAATTCTGTGTCTTACAATTGTGTACTCCACAACCACCTGATGAAAAAGCAGTGCTCCGAGAGCTAGTGCTTCCAATTAAGCCTGTTGGACTATAACCTGGTGTTGTGTGATTTGTAAATTCATATTTGATGGCAATCATGCCATTGTTTGTAGTCATATGATCAATGGGAGTGATATAGTTTCAGAAGCATTTTTACTTCTGTAGAAGACCTTGTGTATGCAGCACAGTGGAATGATGGATCTTGGTAATTGAATTACAAACAACCATTATTTTTATATGGTTTGAAATATAATTAATTTATATAAAAAAGTAAACGCAATTACATACGTCAAGTAAAGGGATCAATGAATTAGTTCTGATTATAATTTTTGTTCAATCAAGGTTGGAGCATGTGATTTTGAAAATATTTTTCAGCCAGGATTTAATGAGAAGTATGGTGTATAGTAAAGAAATAAAGACAAAAGAATTAGAAATTCTCAGCGGGTCTGGTCACATCTGAGGACAGAAAAAAAGGAGTTAACATTGCTTTGGATCAAGGATCTTTGGCAAGGTTCCAAACTCAGAAGTTAGCAGAACAAGGGTAAGAAAGCCAATTGAAATACCGCCACCTCCAACTTCCACTCCAAATCACACAGACTGATCATGTCTTACCTTTTTTTTATTCATTGGTGAGGGCGCTGCTGACTAGACCAGTGGGCGGCATGGTGGCACAGTGGTTAGCACTGCTGCCTCACAGCGCCTGTAGACCCGGGTTCAATTCCCGACTCAGGCGACTGACTGTGTGGTGTTTGCACGTTCTCCCCGTGTCTGCATGGGTTTCCTCCGGGTGCTCCGGTTTCCTCCCACAGTCCAAAGATGTGCGGGTCAGGTGAATTGGCCAAGCTAAATTGCCCGTAGTGTTAGGTTAGGGGTATGGGTGGGTTGCGCTTCGGCGGGTCGGTGTGGACTTGTTGGGCCGAAGGGCCTGTTTCCACACTGTAAGTCTAATCTAGTCTAATCTAATCCCTAATTACTCAGAGGCAATTAAGTATCAGTTAAGAGCCAACCACATTGCTGTGTGTCTGGAGTCACATGTAGGCCAGACCAGGTAAGGTTGGCAGTTTCCTTCCCAAAAGAGATTAGCAAACCAGATGGGTTTTTCCTGATGATTGGCAATGGTCTCATGGTTATCATCAGACTCCTAATTCCAGATTTGTATCTAATTCAAATTCCACCATTTGCTGGATCCCAGAATAGAACAGGGTCTTTGGAAAATACCTCTGGGCTATCACCTCCCCATTCCTTCACCGTTAATGGAGTAAAGTCCAGGCACTCACTGCCTAACACCATGGTGGGAATACCTTCACTGTTTAATATGCAGCAATTCAAAAAGTAGGCCTTTCTCAACTTTCCGAGACCAGTTAGGAAGGGGCAATATTTTCTAAGGCATCATTACCTGAATTTGTGCTCTGCCTGTAATATAGCTGAATGTCAATTTTGCCAGGCATCAAGCAACGACTGGGTATTGTAACACTATCATCTGTCCTTGGAATCTATTTTACTTGTCCAAGCTCAGTTTTCCTCTGCTTCATTATATACACCTTTGCTTTTGGTCCCTTAGAACAGTTTGGCAAAGTTTGATAAATATCAGAGTGAATTGCTGAAGCTTTAAATCTGCCCTTAAATATAGTAAGCTTTAAAGATGCCCAGGCCTTTTAATTTTGATCAGCTGACCAGATTTCCTATATCTGCCATTAGACTATTCCTCTGTACAGCACCAAGGTTTGTGTTAGCAGCTGTGAATAATTATTTCAAAAGGCCAGTCCACTGCAAATTGTGGCCAGTTAATTCATTGTGCTACTGGATAGCTCTGTGTTAGTAGTTAAGTTGCATGAGTAATAGGAAGTCTGCCTTTCAATGTTTGTCAGCTGTTTGACTACTCAAGCATGAGGCATCACAACCAAAGCAATTTCTTTTTAACCCCACCCATGGTTCCCAGGGAGGTAACTAGACTGAACTATTTTGTGATGGAAAGAAGTGATAGAGTATGTTTACACATACAGCAATGCAAAGATTTCATTTAAAATCTTGTCTAACTCACCCAATGACTAAGTGAGCAATGGCATTATTGGGAGCAACATCTAGCCATGGAAACCGAGTCCCAAGATACTTCATTCAGCCAAGTTTGCAGTGACGTCAATTATCTAGCATCAGTGCCTAAGTTTGGGAGTGGGAAAATAACAAGATTTTCCACTTCTGATTGTAATCCATAGACTAGTGAATGTTGCTCAGGGATGAGTTTAGTTATGATTCTGCCCAATGTCCAAGTTTTACCAACTTTTACTTTCTAGTAGTCCTTGGATGAAATACTGGACATCTGATATTGCTGTAGAACACACATTGAGAAAAAAAATTGAAGAACAATTCGGCGGGTCGGTGTGGACTTGTTGGGCCGAAGGGCCTGTTTCCACACTGTAAGTCTAATCTAATGGAGGAAAATAATCAAACAGATCATCGAAAAGGCATGTACTTTATTAAATGGTTAAAGAGCAATCCCAGAAGAAAAACAAAACAACGATGATGCTAATGTTGCTAATGCTGTGCCCATTGAGTGTGCATAAGGACAGGCTCCCATTCTGTTTAAGAGCAGCTGATAATAATTTGTGAAAAAGTATTGCTGAAAATAAGATTTTTCTTTCAAAACTCTTCATCTTGAACTCATCAGGACAATACACAAGAAATATCAAGCTTTGCAGCAATACTCAAATTCTGTACTACCAAATGACAATTGGGAAAGCTGAGGGTACATTCATAAAAACTAAATTCCCCGAGTGAGAGCTGGTCTGTGGAAGGGCACAGTAGTCTGCAGTTACATTATACTGGGCATTGTGAATTAACCTAACGAAGATCCACAGATCCCTATTCCTTCTTTGGCTGGATTAATAGAGGGCACCCTAAAATGTGATTCATTTAAGGTCTCCAGCCCCAAATCTGGACTTCATTAAACAGACTCAACCCAAGAAATGACACTAAGTGACCAGATACTTTTATTAAACAATAATTGGGACTGATTTCATTTTTTAACATTCTTTTCTGCTGCAATAGCAACTTACTGCGCAATCCTTATACAGCCCTGGGAACCAAAAGGAGGCCTGATACATTTTCTTCTGGATGATGAAAGGCCAAATCCTGACATTTATCATCTATATCTCTGCACCACACAGTGGCAAACATGTGAAACATGTCAATAGTCTCATGTGAAGCGGTTGAGAACAACCTGAGTGTTAGTACACATGGGAAGCAACATGGCACAGACTCTGCACAGTTCCCTGCATTTCCTGTCGAATAACAGTACTCAAAATTGCTGTGATTTGGTCATTCTACAGCTGCAGTGGAAGCTGTCCTGTTTCAAAGGCTGTATGCCATGATCTCAGTAAAATTTACATTACCAGCTCCATTAAAAAAGGAAAAATACCACCATAGAAATGGTCATGGTATATGGCAATAGTTGTTACAAGCTGCAACAACATGCAATATCTAATTTCATAAGCCACCCCCCAACCTGACTTTAAACTTCATTTGCTATTCACCCTACTTCCCATCATCACTGTTATTTGTACCTTCCTTATCTTCAACAGGTTAAATAAAGATGTAAGTTGCACTAATATTCCCACTCTCAATAATGGGAGCTCCCAGAACATCAGGACTAAAGACAAGGTTGAAGCATTTGCAGCTATCTTCTGCCAAAAGTGCCATGTGGATGATCCTTCTCGGCCTCTTTCTGAGGTCTCAAGCATCTCAGATGTCAGTCACCAACAATTCAATTCACTCCATATGATGTCAAGAAACAGCTGAAAGCAACGGTTACTTCAAAGGTTATGGATCCTGACGACATTCTGGCAATATCACTGAAGACTTGTGCTCCAAAACTAGCTGTCCCCAAGCCAAGCTGTTCCAGTGCTGGCATCTACTCAACAACATGGAAATTTAAGCAGGCACGTCTTATACAATAATAAGCAGGACAAATCCAACCTGACCCATTACCAATAACAAAAACATAAGTTCCTGAAAAAGCTCAGCAGGTCTGGCAGCATCTGTGCAGAGAAATCAGAGTTAATGTTTCCGATCCAGTGACCCTTCCTCAGGTGGGAGGAGTTCTGAGAAAGGGTCACTGGACCAGAAGCATTAAGTCTGATTTCTCTTCACAGATGCTACCAGATCTGCTGAGCTTTTCCAGCAACGTCTGTTTTTGTTTCTGATTCGCAGCATCTGCAGTTCTTTTGGATTTTACTGCCCGATTACCACCCCACCAATCTACTCTCAATGAAATGAGTCATTGACTATGCTAACAAGAGGCACTTGCAGAGGAATAACCTGCTCACTGACCCTCAGTTTGGATTCTACCAGGGTCACTCAGCCCCTGACCTCATTACAGCCTTGGTTCAAACATGGACAAAAGAATTGAATTCCTGATATGAGGTGAGAGTGACTGTCTTTGACATCAAAGCTGCATTTGATGGAACATGGCATAAAGGAGTCTGAACAAAACTAGAGTCAAGGGATTCTGGGGTAAATAATCTGCTGGTTGGAGTCATACATGACACATAGGAAACTGATTGTGGTTGTAAGAGATCAATCACTTCAACACTGAAAATATCTGCAGAAGTTCCTCAGGATAGTGTCTGAGGCCCAATTATCTTCAGCTGCTTCATAAATGATGTTCTCCCATCATAAGGTCAGAAGTGGGAGTTGTTAGCTGTTGATTACACACTGTTGAGCACCATTCTTAACACTTCAAATACTGAAGCAGTCTGTGTCTATATCAGCAACTCCAGAACAATGTTCAGGCTTGGCCTGATAAGTGGCAAGTAACATTTATGACACACAAATGTCAGGTAATGACCATCTCCAAAAACAGAGCATACCACCATCTCCCCTTGATGTTCAATGGCACTATCATAGCTGAGTTCCCTACTTCAACATCCTGGCAGATATCACTGACCAGAAGTAAAACTTGACTAATGATATAAATACTGTGGTGACAAGAGCAGGTCAGTGGTTAGGAATTCTGCAACAAGCCTGTTTCCATGCTGTACACCTCTACGACTCTAAGCCTTGACTCTAAGACTCTGAGTTCTTGTTACCCTGTTGCCTTTTCAAATCAGGCCACTTTAGATTTGGTACTGGATAATGAACCTGGCCAGATGTTAGATTTGGAGGTTGGTGAGCACTTTGGTGATAGTGACCACAATTCAGTTATGTTTACTTTAATGATGGAAAGGGATAGGTAGAGAGGCAAAGGTTATAGTTGGGGGAAAAGCAATTATGATGCGATTAGGCAAGATTTAGGATGCATAGGATGGGGAAGGAAACTGTAGGGGCTGGGCACAATAGAAATGTGGAGTTTATTCAAGGACCCACTACTTTGGGTCCATGAACAGTATGTACTAATCAGGCAGGGAAGAAACTGTCGAGCCTGGGAGCCATGATTTACTAAGGAAGTTGAATCTCTTGTCAAAAGGATGAAGAAAGCTTATGTTAGGATGAGATGTAATGGCTCAGTTAGGGTGTTTGAGCGTTACAAGCTAGCCAGGAAAGACCTAAAGAGAGAGATAAGAGTCAAGAGGGGACATGAGACGTCATTGGTGGATAGGATTAAGGAAAATCCTCAGGCTTTCTGTAGTATATCAGGAATAAAAGAATGACTAGAGTAAGATTAGGGCCAATCAAGCATAGTAGTGGGAAGTTGTGTGTAGAGTCAGAGGACATAGGGGAAGCGCTTAATGAATACTTTTCATCAGTATTCACACTGGAAAAAGACAACGTGATTGAGGAGAGTACTGAGATACAGGCTACTTGACTTTGAGATGCTTGCCATGGATTGTCCAAATCCTTCAAGTAACTGAAACTCAGGATCACTGCCACCAAGTCTACGATGATGTTACTCTCAGCTTTCACATCTTGGTTTTCCAATTCTTGTTTCCTCAGTTGGTCAAAAGCTGAGCCGGCACTTTGGAGGCAATGGTGTATTCTGGAGAACTTGTATCACTGTGCTATTCACTGTTCCTTCCAGAAAGTTCAAGGTAAGGACTTACAGGGAGGATTTGGGTTGACTTCAGTGGTGGTGATGGGGTGGATCTGGAACCTGGCTGCCTCCTGTGGTGAAGATGGAGGTATTAAGGGTTCGTTCAGTCTTCAGGCAAAGAACAGAAGAAGCAGAGGCTAGCCTTCTTTGGGATCAAGATCACACCTGGGGTATTGGAGGTAGGGTTTCCCACCTGAATGGAACCAAAGGACTACCAGCTGATCAGCAGCCACAATTTCTAATGAACAACAGCACCACTGCAAGATAGTGGCTGTTGCCAGTATGACACCCACTCAAGACCGAGGTTTGTCATGGAGCCAGGCAGTGAGTGATTGCAGGAGCAGAGTTATAAAGGAGATCAGTTGAGGTTTGGCAGCTCTGAAGCGCAGTAGTTCTCAGTGGGCATATCCACCCCCGATGCAACGTTGCTTAATCAAACACCAAGTGCCTTTGAATGAAGGACCTCCATCTGGGAATCTGCAAGCAATTCCGCAAGGGTCTGATGGTCACACTTCCCACATGGAGAGCAGCCCCACCCCTCCTGATGGAGACTGGAAGGTGAAGAAAGTTTAATACTCAGATCACCAAAATTGCATGGGGAAAGAGCATTAAAATTCAAACCACTGTTTATTTTTTCTGTAAATGATGAAATTGTAAAAGATCAAAACAAGAAACCTATGGCCTAATTTTTGTGAATTCAGTGCGTCAGTAAATAAACACAACACTGAACTCAGGCCTCTAAGTATAGCACACGAGTGACATGCTTATCAAAAACAGACTACAATTGTTACACTGAAATAATCATTTCAGCCAAGAGCCCAACCATATAATTATTCTCCATAAAAGTGACTGCGGCCCCTTCCTGAAATTTGATTATTCTGTAGGAAACTAGACGTTTCTATTCTGAGAAGCTATACAAGCGATCGCTCCCCGAACTGAGCTGTTTTCTGCTGTATTTTGGTTAAATGGTTTCCTCTTTCACAATCACCAAAAACAACAAAGGTGCCTCAAATTCTCAAAGCAAATCATAGTCCCTCTCAGGTGTTGTGAAAGAGCCTGAAGGTTCATTACCAAATGAAGAACATCACTTCAGATAATGAAGATCGAAAACACACAGCTGAAACACCCAGCACTCCTTCCCTTCCTGCCATGGGATGTAGGTGCTTTTCTCACCCAGGAAATACTTTAGCCATGAGTTAAACACCATCTAGATACTTTCAACCAACCTCATAGCGTCTTAGAGATGTAAGCATGAAAACAGACCCTTTGGTCCAATTAGTCCATGCTGACCAGATATCCCAACCCAGTCTAGCCCCACCTGCCAGCACTCAGCCCATATTCCCTCCAAGCCCTTCCTATTCATATACCCATCCAGATGCCTTTTAAATGTTGCATCTGTACTAGCCTCCACCACCTTGCCTGGCAGCTCATCCCATACACGTACCACCCTCTGCTTGAAAAAGTTGCCCCTTAGGTCTCTTTTATATATTCCTACTGCCTTTATACTCTTGTAAGGATTCACTCGATCTACCCTGTCTTCCTTCCTTCATGTGCTTCCTTCTTTTTCTTAACCAAAACCTCAATTTCTTTCATCATCCAATATTCCCCATACCTACCAGCCTTCCCTTTCTCCCTAACAGGAATATACTTTCTGTGGACTCTCATTATCTCATTTATGAAGGCTTCCCATTTTCCAACCATCCCTTTACCTGCAAACTTCTGCCCCCAATCAGCTTTTGAAAGTTTTTGCCTAATACCGTCAAAATTGGCCTTCCTCCAATTTAGAACTTCAACTTTTAGGTCTGGTCTATCCTTTTCCATCACTATTTTAAAACTGATAGAATTATGGTCGCTGGCCCCAAAGTGCTCCCCCACTGACACCTCAGTCACCTTTCCTGCCTTATTTCCCAAGAGTAGGTCAAGCTTTGCATCTTCTCTAGTAGTTACATCCACATACTGAATCAGAAAATATTCTTGTACACACTTAACAAATTCATCTCCATCTAAACCCTTATACTATGGCTGTTCCAATCTATGAGTAAAAAATGAGGTCTGCAGATGCTGGAGATCACAGCTGAAAATGTGTTGCTGGTCAAAGCACAGCAGGCCAGGCAGCATCTCAGGAATAGAGAATTCGACGTTTTGAGCATAAGCCCTTCATCAGGAATGAGAGAGAGTAGCCAAGCAGGCTAAGATAAAAGGTAGGGAGGAGGGACTTGGGGGAGGGGCGATGGAGGTGGGATAGGTGGAAGGAGGTCAAGGTGAGGGTGATAGGCTGGAGTGGGGTGGGGGCGGAGAGATCAGGAAGAAGATTGCAGGTTAGGAGGGCGGTGCTGAGTTGAGGGAACCGACTGAGACAAGGTGGGGGGAGGGGAAATGAGGAAACTGGAGAAATCTGAATTCATACCTTGTGGTTGGAGGGTTCCCAGGCGGAAGATGAGGCGCTCCTCCTCCAGCCGTCGTGTTGTTATGTTCTGCCGGTGGAGGAGTCCAAGGACCTGCATGTCCTCGGTGGAGTGGGAGGGAGAGTTAAAGTGTTGAGCCACGGGGTGGTTGGGTTGGTTGGTCCGGGCGTCCCTGAGGTGTTCTCTGAAGCGTTCCGCAAGTAAGCGGCCTGTCTCACCAATATAGAGGGGGCCACATCAGGTGCAGCGGATGCAATAGATGATGTGTGTGGAGGTACAGGTGAACTTGTGGCGGATATGGAAGGATCCCTTGGGGCCTTGGAGGGAAGTGAGTGTGGAGGTGTGGGCGCAAGTTTTACATTTCTTGCGGTTGCAGGGGAAGGTGCCGGGGGTGGAGGTTGGGTTGGTGGGGGGTGTGGACCTGACGAGGGAGTCACGAAGGGAGTGGTCCTTGAGGAACACTGATAGGGGAGGGGAGGGAAATATATCCTTGGTGGTGGGGTCTGTTTGGAGGTGGCGGAAATGACGGCGGATGATACGTTGTATGCGGAGGTTGGTGGGGTGGTAGGTGAGAACCAGTGGGGTTCTGTCTTGGTGGCGGTTGGAGGAGCTGGGCTCAAGGGCGGAGGAGCGGGAAGTGGAGGAGGTGCAGTGGAGGGCATCGTCGATCACGTCTGGGGGGAATCTGCGGTCCTTGAAGAAGGAGGCCATCTGGGCTGTACGGTATTGGAACTGGTCCTCCTGGGAGCAGATGCGGCGGAGACGAAGGAATTGGGAATATGGGATGGAGTTTTTACAGGGGGCAGGGTGGGAGGAGGTGTAGTCCAGGTTGCGGCGGAGACGAAGGAATTGGGAATATGGGATGGACTCAACACAGACATCTATTATATATCTCGGGCGACCGACTCAACACAGATATCTATTATACATAGACCTTTCCATCTCTATCTCGGGCGACCGACTCAACACAGACATCTATTATATAGTCCCACAACCCCGCACCGCCCGTTTCTACCTCCTGCCCAAAATCCACAAACCTGCCTGCCCCGGCCGACCCATTGTCTCAGCCTGCTCCTGCCCCACCGAACTCATCTCCCAATACCTCGACACGGTCCTGTCCCCTTTAGTCCAAGAACTCCCCACCTACGTTCGGGACACCACCCACGCCCTCCACCTCCTCCAGGATTTTCGCTTCCCCGGTCCCCAACGCCTTATTTTCACTATGGACATCCAGTCCCTGTACACCTCCATCCCCCATCACGAAGGACTCAAAGTCCTCCGCTTCTTCCTTTCCCGCCGCACCAACCAGTACCCTTCCACTGACACCCTCCTTCGACTGACTGAACTGGTCCTCACCCTGAATAACTTCTCTTTTCAATCCTCCCACTTCCTCCAAACTAAAGGAGTTGCCATGGGCACCCGCATGGGCCCCAGCTATGCCTGTCTCTTCGTAGGATATGTGGAACAGTCCATCTTCCGCAACTACACTGGCACCACCCCCCACCTTTTCCTCCGCTACATCGATGACTGTATCGGCGCTGCCTCGTGCTCCCACGAGGAGGTTGAACAGTTCATCAACTTTACTAACACCTTCCATCCCGACCTGAAATTCACCTGGACTGTCTCAGACTCCTCCCTCCCCTTCCTAGACCTTTCCATCTCTATCTCGGGCGACCGACTCAACACAGACATCTATTATAAACCGACTGACTTCCAACCTCATAGTCCGGGAACCCCGCACCGCCTGATTCTACCTCCTTCCCAAGATCCACAAGCCTGACCACCCTGACCGACCCATTGTCTCAGCATGCTCCTGCCCCACTGAACTCATTTCTACCTACCTCAACACTGTCCTCTCCCCCCTAGTCCAGGAACTCCCCACATATGCTTGAGATACCACCCACGCCCTCCACCTCCTCCAAGACTTCCGTTTCCCTGGCCCCCAATGCCTCATCTTCACCATGGATATCCAGTCCGTCTACACTTCCATCTGCTATGACCAGGGTCTCCAAGCCTTCCATTTCTTCCTCTCCCGACGTCCCCAACAGTACCCTTCCACCGACACTCTCATTCATTTGGCTGAACTGGTCCTCACCCTTAACAATTTCTCCTTTGAATCCTCCCCCTTCCTCCAGACCAAAGGGGTAGCCATGGGCACACGTATGGGCCCCAGCTATGCCTGTCTCTTTGTTGGCTATGTAGAACAGTCCATCTTCCATAATTACACCAGCACCACTCTCCACCTCTTCCTCCGCTACATTGATGATTGCATTGGCGCACCTCGTGCTCCTGCGAGGATTGAGTAATTCATCAACTTCATTACCACATTCCACCCTGACCTTAAATTTACCTGGACCATCTCTGACACCTCCCTCCCCTTCCTGGACCTCTCCATTTCCATTAATGACGACCGACTTGACACCGACATTTTTTACAAACCCACCGATTCCCACAGCTACCTGGATTACACCTCTTCCCACCCTACCTCCTGCAAAAATGCCATCCCGTATTCCCAATTCCTCCACCTCCGCCGTATCTGCTCCCAGGAGGACCAGTTACACCACAGAACACACCAAATGGCCTCCTTCTTTAGAGACCACAATTTCCCTTCCCACATGGTTAAAGATGCCCCCCAACACATCTTGTCCACATCCCGCACTTCCGCCCTCAGACTCCACCCCTCCAACCGTAACAAGGACAGAACACCTCTGGTGCTCACCTTCCACCCTACCAACCTTCGCATAAACCAAATCATCCGCTGATATTTCCACCACCTCCAAACGGGCCCCACCACCAGGGATATATTTCCCTCCCCACCCCTTTCCCCCTTCCGCACAGACCTTTCCCTCCATGACTACTTGGTCAGGTCCACACCCCCCAACAACCCACCCTCCCATCCTGGCACCTTCCCCTGCCACTGCAGGAATTGCAAAACCTGCGCCCACACCTCCTCCCTCACCTCCATCCACGGCCCTAAAGGAGCCTTCCACATCCATCAAAGTTTTACTTGCACATCCACTAATATCATTCATTGTATCTGCTGCTCCCGATGCATTCTCCTCTACATTGGGGAGATTGGACGCCTCCTGGCAGAGCGCTTTAGAGAACACTACTGGGACACCCGCACCAATCAACCACACTGTCGTGTGGCCCAACATTTCAACTCCCCCTCCCACTCTGCCGAGGACATGAAGGTCCTGGGTGTCCTTCACCGCCGCTCCCTCACCACCCGACGCTTGGAGGAAGAACGCCTCATCTTCCGCCTCGGAACACTTCAACCTCAGGGCATCAATGTGGACTTCAACCGTTTCCTCATTTCCCCTTCCCCCACCTCACCCCAGTTCCAAATTTCCAGCTCAGCACGGTCCCCATGACTTGTCCAACCTGCCTATCTTCCCCCTATCCACTCCACCCTCCTCCCTGACCTATCACCTTCATCCCCTCCCCCACTCACCTACTGCACTCTATGCTACTTTCTCCCCAGCCCCACCCTCCTCTCATTTATCTCTCCACCCTTCAAGCACTCTGCCTGTATTCCTGATGAAGGGCTTTTGCCCAAAATACCGATTTTACTGCTCCTCGGATGCTGCCTGAACTGCTGTGCTTTTCCAGCACCACTAATGCAGACCCAAAAAATAGCACCGTCTTATTCCTCCACAAAACACTGTTCCAGGTTAAATTTATACTTGTGGCTTATATTTTAAGTTTAATCAAGAGACATAGCTCAATAAAACATATAATCAAGAAAGAACCCACTGTACTCACTACTGCAGACTTATTTTAAGGTCACGCTTAAAACATCCCCTTATCTGTCTCTGTGCTGTGACCTCTCCCAACAGGTTCCTCCAAGATCAGTTGTGAATTTCACTGTTTGTTAATTTTCCCAGACACACTCTGATGTCCAGCGATACATGAATTCAACAGCAAAGGCAGTAACTGGTAACTCTGTCAGTTAGCAATGTGGGTTTCTCTCTCTCTCTCTCCTGCACTGACCTCACCCTGTGCTTGCTTTGTCAGCTCTTCTCCCTTTGAAAATTGCTGTTGTTCTGACATTTTTTCTACAAAGTTCCAAAACAATGCAACAGCATTTAAAACATTAATTGCTGCTCCTGGAATTCAAGGAAATCACCTCCAACACCTAAAATACCTCAAAAAAGGAGCAGTTGTTACAGCCAGAAACTTTTCCATGAGCCTGACGTTGGTGGTGGGCAAGTTGTTGGAGGGAATCCTAATGGCACAGGTTTAGGGTGAGAGGGGAAAGATAAAAAAGAGACCTACGGGGCAACTTTTTCACGCAGAGGGTGGTACGTGGATGGAATGAGCTACCAGAGGAAGTGGTGGAGACTGGTACAATTACAACATTTATAAAGGCATCTGAATGGGTATATGAATAGGAAGGGTTTGGAGGGATATAGGCCGGGTGCTGGCGGGTGGGACTAGATTGGTTTAGGATATCTGGTTGTCATGGCCGAGTTGGACCGAAGGGTCTGTTTCCGTGCTGTACATCTCTATGACTCTATATCTTTCCCCTCTCAACCTAAACCTATGCCCTCTAGTTCTGGACACCCCCACACCAGGGAAGAGACTTTGTCTATTTATGCTATCCACGCTCCTCATGATTTTATAAACTTCTATAAGGTCATCCCTCAGCCTCCGAAGCTCCAGGGAAAACAGCCCCAGCCTATTCAACCTCTCCCTATAGCTCAAATCCTCTAACCCTGGCAACATCCTTGTAAATTTTTTCTGAACCTGTTCAAACATATGATGATGCACTTCTGGAGTAGGTAGGATTTGAACTAAATATTTTCTATTCCACGTATCTACCATTTCATTCTACACTGGTGATGTTAGTATTTGAAAATTCTCAAACACCATAGGTTTAGATTTATTTTCTATTCCATCTCACCCTTGGCTAACACATCTGCATAAAATTTGACTGATGATTTCAAGGCTGCCATTAATACATTCAAAATGGACTGCTCACATACATTGTAGGAACAGAAAGTGCAGGAAAAGCTCAAAAGGTCAGATATCTTTTGTCGAGAAAGAAACAGAGTTAATGACCAAAACTTAATGCGGGCCAAAGCCAGCTCATCCATCAGTTGAATTGCCATGATATGTTTCTCCAGGAGGCCTAATGCTTTTCCGAGGAACACTGTCAAACCTTCCAACAGGTTAAACTCCCAACAGGGCAGAAATCTCTCCCCTGAGTAACTTATTAAGAAGCCTGGTGGCTTTTATTGCAAGGAGAATGGAGTCCACAATGCAGGGAAGCCTTGCAACTCTACAGGGCATTGGTGAGACCAGACCCAGAGTATAGTATGCAATTCAGATCTCCTTATTTAAAGATGAAGTTATTTGATTTGGAGTAGTTGAGAAAAAGTTTATGAGGTTGATTCCTGATATGAAAGTTAAAAGGAAAGGTTGAGCACTCTGGGTTCATTCTCATTGGAGTTTAAAAGAATGAGACGTGATCTCATTGAAAGATTTAAGATTCTGAGGGGCTTGATAGTTTGCAGTATCAGGATGTTTCCCGTTGTTCAAAATCTCGAACTGAGGACGCAGTTTCCAAATCAAGTGTTTCCCAATTAAGATGGAGATGAAGATGCATTTCTCTATGAGAGCATCATTATTTGAATTCTCTCAGAAGAGTAGAGGCTAGATTATTGAATACATTCAAGGCTGAGTCCAGGAGGACAGGCAAGAAAGTGGAGTTAAGGGCACATCCGATCAGCCAGGACCTTACTGGACTAAACTGGTCTACAGCTGCTCCTGTTCCTTATTTTCGTATTGGAGCTGCTAGCCAATCAAAGGCTGGGAGCTCTCCAGTACCAGCAGCACCACCAGGTGCAGTGGCCACTGCCGGTATTACAGTGGCTAAGGTGGGGGTGGGGAAAGGAGGGCTGACAGCAATGGCAGGGGGTAGGCACAGACTTCCTGTCCAGACTAGATTGAAGGAGGATGGGAGGAAATCCCCACAGGAAGCATCCATTCATCTGATCACGTGATCATGTTGCCTCCTTCTATGGGGAGGGGATAACATTAAATTCTACCAAACGCTTCAGGTCAGTGAATTTCAACAGAATTTCACCAACGATTGTGATAGAAAAATCACAGATGTAAAAGTTTAACTCTCTTTCTCTTCATAGATACTGCCTAGAATGTTGAATACTTTGAATTCTTCCCTGTTTTAAAATCAGATTTCCAGCATCCACAATATTTTCACTTTGCTAGAATGTATACCAATTTGTCAGCTGATGTGATGCGTCATGCACAACAGAAAACTCTGTACAATACTGAATAATGAAGAGCAGGTATTGGAGTTCAATTCAAGCTTGATAATTTTGATTAGAAAAATATTGTTTGCTCACATAGTAGCAATTATACTTCAGAAATTGTTCATCAGTTGTGAGGGAGTGAAGAGACATTGTGAGGACATAAAGAGACAGAAATCTAAGTTTTTACTTTGCCTTGAAGCATTATTTAACCTGCTTCATAACAACATCCCAGACAGTCCTCCCTTTGCATCCAGTATCTCACAACTTCAGCCTTTCCTAAATCAAACTCCTGAGCACAGCCAAAGGTACGATGATGATGAAGGAAGGAAGGAAAGAACAAATAGGGTCACCATGGACAGAGATTGCTAAGTAAATCATGCTACAATAAATGCATATGTAATGAAGAAGCAAGTGAAGCTTTGTGTGACCATTAATCTACAGGGCAAGTCAAAAGAGGCAGAGAAAACAAAATGTGGAGCAGAAAAGCTGTCAAAATGTCTTTGTATGGTGAATCACAGACAGTAAAAGAAATATACTTACCCTAATATTTCTTACACCGCACTGTGGTTGCATTGCAATAAGAAGAGGTTCTCATCTTAAACAAGTAGCAGTTCACTTCATGCTAACAACTAACTACAAGTTACATTCAAGTGATAGACACTGTCAGTGAAACTATGTGAAAATCATTGATGTTGAGTTAATCATTCAAGATCCAAACTGTTCTTGTTCAAGTGCTTGTGATAATTGGGTGACACGAAATGCACTCTTCAGTATTAACCCTTTCAGCTGCTTACATCCTTATACAACAATGTCAACCTCCAAATCAAATTAATATCAGGCAGGAGAAGCAAAAGAGATCCTTGTGATGTAAAGGATGATGAAAGTTCTAATATCACTGTCTGCAACATACACATACATGCTACTGTTAGCAACGTGGAATCCCTGAGTGCAATTTTAACACAACAGATTCAGAGCTTGCACTGAAAATTGTATAATTGTAAGCTGCACTTGCTGAGTTGGAAAGGAAATCAATGGCATGAAGTAAATTATAGAATTATGATCTCTCTTCTGTCTGAAGTATCAGTAAAATGTCATTTAGGCCAAGTGCATAATGTAACAATGGCGGGAAATAAAACTTATCACAGTCGCTCCATCATCAGCAGTTACCTCAGCAACAGTACTGTGTTCCCCTGAGCAAACCTGTGCAAGACATGAAGAGATGACTGACTGTATTTCCATCTTCTGAGGCAGATTACACTAGCAGTCACTTGTACAGAAACAAAGTGTTAAAAGCAACTCCTTTTTTAAACCAGCTGCTTTTAAGAAATTATTTTTTTATATATGCTAAAAGTATTTTCTCTCTATTCACTGCTGAAACAGAATTGGAGACAGGGCAGTAATAGTGAAAGTAATCCTTCCATTTTATAGAATTCTCTCTGAGCAGTTCACACGCTTGAATCCTCCTCATTTGACAGTCCTCATTAACCGTCATTGAACAAAATGTAAATTAAACATAACATTACTGCTCAAAGTAATTCCATCTTCTCGGTCACGGTAGAAACTGTGTGGCAAGTGCAGAAATGGGCCAGTGAAAATTTATTTCCCAAAATTATCTAAATATTCCTATGAAATGCCTACAGTGCATAAAGAGGCCATTTGGTCCATCATGTCTGCATGATGTACCCTCTGAAGAGCATCCCACCCACCCACCCACCATAACCCTATTTTCCTATAGCTAATCCACCTAACCTGCATGTCTTTGGACTATGGGAGGAAATCCAAATAAAACTCATGTAAACACAGGGAGAATGTGCAAACTCCAGTCCACACAGTCACCCAAGGTTGGAGTTGAACCTGTGTCTCTGGTGCTCTGAGTCAGCAGTGCTGAGTACTGAGCCACTGTGCCACCTTGTGTCTGACAGCTATTGTTCAGTTGTAGTAAACTTGTCTCTGAGTGAGAAGGTTCTGGGTTTGAATTCCACTTTGGAGCATAAAATACTGATTGATGGGGAACTGCTGCACTGTTGGAGTCACCTTTTGACTGAAACATTTATCCAAGGTCCATTTCGGCCCCTCAGACAGATACAAAAATTCTGGTGGTATTCTTTCAAGGAAGAACAAGGAACCACTTCCTGATGACACATCAAATACTTACCTCTAAACCATCATCATTAAATCAGAATATTTGGCCAAAATCACAATGCTGCTTGTGGTATCTTGCTGTGTTCAAATTGGTGGCTGCATTCCTAGACTACAAGAGTGGCTAGACTTCCAAAGTACTACAATAGGTGTGTCTTAGAGTCATGGAAAACTTTGAATATATGTGCCTTTTTTTTGTTTAAAAGTGTTAATTGAATTGCCATCAAAAACCCATTTTGATTGCCCACATTTTACCAATGGTATGTTTTAGGCCTATAGAAGACACTATGATTGATAGTTCAAACACTGAATGTTCCTTATGATTAAGCTATGGTGGTAGCTTATCACGATGCTATTTTTCCAAATTAAATGCTGGAAAGTAGGTTTCCTCTTGCCGATTACCAATCTAACACCAAAAATCATTGCTGTGGTCAGATGCATTTCACTCCAATTTCTGACTATGAAACACATTCTAAAGTCATTGGGCACCCTGTATTAGTGTTCCCAATGCTCCTCCCCCCATGAATCTTTTTAAAGATTCATACACGTTCTGAGCCTTGTGTTCCCATGGAAACAGCAGAGCGAGTTAGCTCCAATGCCACACTCTCAGCTTGTCTGTGGCAGCATGTGACAAAGTGTGGCATGTTGTTCGAAATAAGCCAATGCTACTCCACCTTTGACTGTTATAGAGACACTGAGACCCCTCCTCCTCTGAGCTAAAATTCCTTCTTCTCACCGAGTCCCTGAATCCTCCAATAATCCAAACACTTACAGGCTGATTGTCCCTCTGCTCCTCTTCCCCTTCCTCCATCACAATGAGTTCCTCTCTCTTCCCCACTGCATTTTGACGTTTGCTCTCATCTCCCTCTCCAACTCTTTTCCTTCCCCTTTTCCCTCTTCTTTCCCATTTTCTTCCCAGAAAAATGTAAACTTGCTCTTTAGATAAATTGTCTTTTTGGGATGCTGCTGCTCATGGTGATTAGAGAAAGACCTAACTTTAGTTCAGTGTATTCACACAGGAATATATGTGGCTTAGAATTCATCTGTGCCTTTGACTGAATTTTCACAATAGAAAGACTCAGCCAACATTGTTACAGCAATAAAAATAAAGGAAGTTAATCCTCCATATACTGATGCTTCATTTATGGGTTACAGTAACATACTAGTGCCACAAGGGTTACACTAGTGCCACAGTGTTGGGCCTGAAGTTTCTCTCACTGCATATTCATATATATCATGGGCCGCATCTATTCTGCACATTAGCTCCATTTACAGCATTGTTTAAATTTAGGTGGGGAAGGAAAGAAACAAATAATTGCATTTATACAGCACCTTTCACAACCTCAAGATATCCAAAATGTTTTACAGCTAATTAAAGACGTTTGAAGTCACTACTATAGGAAATGCAACCCAGTGAGGTCTTATGGGTAAAATCTGATCCTCATTATTTGTTTATCTTGATATTAGTTCAGAGTTAAAGTATTGACCAAGATATCAGGGAGTTCTCCCATGCTCTCTTTCACAACAGAACATTACAGTCATATTTCACCAAATGTCGATCTAGTTAATGTTTTGCCAATTCAACAGGATATCCCTTTTGTGAGATTGACTATAATATTACTGCTGACCCTCACAACAACCAGATCACTGTCCCACTTCCAGTCTCCATCCTGCTCATCTTCTACCTCACTCACTGCCCATCCTGCTCTCATCCTTAAGTCCCCTTGTGATCTTGGTGCTCTCACTGGTTCTGCTGTTCTACTGCCTGGAGGTAGTGAGGACTGCAGATACTGGAAAGTCAGAGGCGACAATGTGTGGAGCTGGAAAAAGCAAAGCAGGTCAAGGCGCATCAGAGGAGCAGGGGTTTCAGGTCTCACCTCTCTGTTCCTGTCCTGCTTACACTCACCTCCAAATACTGCCCTGCTCACACTCACCTCTCTGCTCCTGCCCTGCTCACACTTATCCCATCACTCCTATCCTGCTCACACTGACCTCCAAATATTGCCCCACTCGCACACACCTCTCTGCTCCTGCCTTGCTCACACTCACCAGTCTGCTCCTGCCCTTGCTGACACTCACCTCTTTGCTCCGTCTTGCTCACACTCAGCTCTCTGCTCCTGCCCCGTTCACACTCACCTCTCTGCTCCTGTCCTGCTCACACTCACCTCTCTGCTCCTGCCTTGCTCACACTCGCTTCTCTGCTCCTGCCCTGCTCACACTCACCTCTCTGCTGCTGCCCTGCTCACACTCACCTCTCTGCTCCTGTCCTGCTCACACTCACCTCTCTGCTCCTGCCTGCTCACACTCACCTCTCTGCTCCTGTCCTGCTCACACTCACATCTCTGCTCCTGTTCTGCTCACACTCACCTCTCTGCTCCTGCCTTGCTCACACTCACCTCTCTGCTCCTGCCTTGCTCACACTTACCTCTCTGCTCCTGTCCTGCTCACACTCACCTCTCTGCTCCTGCCCCGCTCACACTCACCTCTCTGCTCCTGACCCGCTCACACTCACCTCTCTGCTCCTGCCCTGCTTGCTTACCCGTGATGTCAAACAATTCTTCCATTGCCTCCGCCTCCGAGCTTACTTTCACAATCAGAATTCCCGTCCACCTTCCGAGGACCCCTTCGTCCACCTCCAACACACTGCATCCACCTGGACACCCCGCGCTGGCCTATTACCTGCCCTCGACCTCTTCATTTCCAACTGCCGCCGGGACATTAACTGCCTCAACCTGTCTACCCCCCTCCCCCACTCCAACCTCTCACCCTCACAACGCACAGCCCTCCAATCCCTCTGCTCCAATCCCGACCTTACCATCAAGCCAGCGGATAAAGGGGGGGCGCAGTGGTAGTCTGGCGCACTGACCTCTACACCGCTGAAGCCAAACGCCAACTCGAGGACACCTCTTCCTACTGCCCCCTCGACCATGACCCCACCCCCCCCATCACCAAACCATCATCTCCCAGACCATACAGAACCTCATCACCTCAGGAGATCTCCCACCCACAGCTTCCAACCTCATAGTCCGGGAACCCCGCACTGCCCGGTTCTACCTCCTTCCCAAGATCCACAAGCCTGACCACCCTGGCCGACCCATTGTCTCAGCGTGCTCCTGCACAACTGAACTCATTTCTACCTACCTCAACACTGTCCTAACCCCCTAGTCCAGGAACTCCCCACATACGCTTGAGATACCACCCACGCCCTCCACCTCCTCCAAGACTTCCGTTTCCCCAGCCCCCAATGCCTCATCTTCACCATGGATATCCAATCCCTCTACACCTCCATCTGCCATGACCAGGGCCTCCAAGCCCTCCGTTTTTTCCTCTCTAGATGTCCCCAACAGTACCCTTCCACCGATACTCTCATTCGTTTGGCCGAACTGGTCCTCACCCTTAACAATTTCTCCTTCGAATCCTCCCACATCCTCCAGACCAAAGGGGTAGCCATGGGCACACGTATGGGCCCCAGTTATGCCTGTCTCTTTGTTGGCTACGTAGAACAGTTGATCTTCCGTAATTACACCGGCACCACTCCCCACCTCTTCCTCCGCTACATTGATGACTGCATTGGCGCCACCTCGTGCTCCCGCAAGGAGTTGAGCAACTCATCAACTTCACCAACACATTTCACCCTGACCTTAAATTTACCTGGACCATCTCTGACACCTCCCTCCCTTTCCTGGACCTCTCCATCTCCATTAATGACAACCGACTTGACACTGACATTTTTTACAAACCCACCGACTCCCACAGCTACCTGGATTACACCTCTTCCCACCCTACCTCTTGCAAAATTGCCATCCCGTATTCCCAATTCCTCCGCCGTATCTGCCCCCAGGAGGACCAGTTCCACCACAGAACACACCAGATGGCCTCCTTCTTTAGAGACCACAATTTCCGTTCCCACGTGGTTAAAGATGCCCCCCAATGCATCTCGTCCACATCCTGCACCTCCGCCCTCAGACCCCACCCCTCCAACCATAACAACGACAGAACGCCCCGGTGCTCACCTTCCACCCTACCAACCTTCGCATAAACCAAATCATCTGTCGACATTTCCACCACCTCCAAAAAGACCCCACCACCAGGGATACATTTCCCTCCCCACCCCTTTCCGCCTTTCGCAAAGACCGTTTCCTCCGTGACTACCTGGTCAGGTCCTCGCCCCCCTACAACTCACCCTCCCATCCTGGCACCTTCCCCTGCCACCACAGGAACTGTAAAACCTGTGCCCACACCTCCACCCTCACCTCTATCCAAGGCCCTAAAGAAGCCTTCCACATCCATCAAAGTTTTACCTGCACATCCCCTAATATCATTTATTGTATCCATTGCTCCCGATGCGGTCTCCTCTACATTGGGGAGACTGGGCGCCTCCTAGCAGAGCGCTTTAGGGAACATCTCCAGGACACCCGCACCAATCAACCACACCGCCCCGTGGCCCAACATTTCAATTCCCCCTCCCACTCTGCCGAGGACATGGAGATCCTGGGCCTCCTTCACCGTCGCTCCCTCACCACCACATGCGTGGAGGAAGAACGCTTCATCTTCTGCCTCGGAACACATCAACCCCAGGGCATCAATGTGGACTTCAACAGTTTCCTCATTTCCCCTTCCCCCACCTCACCCTAGTTCCAAACTTCCAGCTCAGCACTGTCCCCATGACTTGTCCAGACTTGTCCGACCTGCCTATCTCCTTTTCCACCTATCCACTCCACCTTCTCCTCCCTGACCTATCACCTTCATCCCCTCCCCCACTCACCCATTGTAATCTATGCTACTTTCTCCCCACCCCCACCCTCCCCTAGCTTATCTCTCCACCCTTCAGGCTCTCTGCCTTTATTCCTGATGAAGGGCTTTTTGCCCGAAACGTTGATTTCTCTGCTCCTTGGATGCTGCCTGAACTGCTGTGCTCTTCCAGCACCACTAATCCAGAATCTGCCCTGCTCACACTCATCTCTCTGCTCCTGCCCTGCTCACACTCACCTCTCTGCTCCTGCCCTGCTCACACTCATCTCTCTGCTCCTGCCCAGCTCACACTCACCTCTCTGCTCCTGCCCTGCTCAGACTCACCTCTCTGCTCCTGCCCTGCTCACACTCATCTCTCTGCTCCTGTCCTGCTCACACTCATCCATTCACTGCCGCCCTGCTCACACTCACCTCTCTGCTCCTGCCCTGCTCACACTCACCTCTCTGCTCCTGCCCAGCTCACACTCACCTCTCTGCTCTTGCCCTGCTCACACTCACCTCTCTGCTCCTGTCCTGCTCAGACTCACCTCTCTGCTCCTGCCCAGCTCACATTCACCTCTCTGCTCTTGCCCAGCTCACACTCACCTCTCTGCTCCTGCCCTGCTCACACTCACCTCTCTGCTCCTGTCCTGCTCACACTCATCCATTCACTCCCGCCCTGCTCCCATTCTCTTTCTGGCAGAGTCACTGTTTTACTCTTGCCCCATTCCAGCCTTGCTCAGCACCACCTCTCTCCCCTCCCCAGCTTCCTGTTCTGTTTACTGCCTCACTCCTAATACCCTGTGGAGCACTGATTTGCAGTTTTCACATCAGCTAACATAGATTTGGGAAAAAGTCACTGCCGATTGGAGAGGTGGGAATTTTCTGGGGATTGGGGGAGGTGGAAGACTCAGGGGTTGCAGCAGAAGAAACAGATTGGGAATAAGGGGTGTGAGGACAGATTCACTGGTGAGGGGGTGGGGCAGAGGGAAATACTGGAGATTGCAGGAGGAGACACTCATTGAGCAACAGAAGGTCGGAACAGGTTGAGGATAGGAAGGGAGATAGATCGGGGAATCTCATTTTCAAGTTAATAGTCATGGAAATAATCTGTTTCATTTAACATTGTCGTGTTCAAAGTTCCACTCTTAAAGAACACGGTTCAGGAGTTTGATGAAGGATGACTGCACTGAATGAAGGTATCGGCCTAGTTTTTGTGATCCAGCATGGGACTTGAACTGAAAGCTTCTGACTGGAAGGTGAGAGTGCTGAAGCACAACTCGCACACAGTTTAAAGAAAATTAGCATTTTAATGAAAAGTTTCCAGCAATCCCACTTCCAGGCTGCATCAATTTTATCTGCCTCGGAGGATGAGTGACATAAGAAATGGTCTTTCACTCTACATCCTCCTTAATTCAACACAAAAACAAATAATCAGCTGTCTATCGACTTAGGCAGGAAAACAGGAAGGAATATGCTGGTTCTCTACGACCTTCAAAATCTTTTTAGGTAGAAACACAAACATTTGTTTAAAATCGAAACCCTGACGTCAATGGTTGACAGAGGCTTGAAAATTTACATTGTCCCATAAACATAGCTTCATCTATTTTCTGAAACATTCATTAAAATAATGGAATGTATTTGTTGTTATAAGGTAATGGCTCTCAAAGAGTTAATGTATTTAAAGTGGTTGATCCACTTTTCTCAAAAATTAGTTTTCTTCAGGCCTAAATGGAATTTAAATCCGCACTGCCGCTCACCATGTTGCGTTGGTCTCTGGTACCAACCACCGCCACCTTCTGGTTGGGAACATTCACTGCCACCAATCCTCCTTTTTATTTGTTGCTTGAAAGGTCTTGCCATGTTGATATTTTAATCAAGCTGTTCAGAGACATTATTACACAGTCCTGGAGCAGTTGAGACATGTACCCAGGCCTCCTGGCTCAGAAGTATGGACACTACCACTATATAACAAGAACCTTCAAACTTCCTTTTCATGCTGAGTCTAAGGACCTGGTTACTATTAGTGGTAGTGAACGGACCACTACGAAGACTTAATAAAAAGAGATGCCATCTTATATAACAATTTACGGTTCATACAGTACAATTACAGTACAATTAACATTAACTAGTTAAGTACAATTATAATTTTAGGAACCATTGAGACTGTGTTCTCAAAGACTGCGTAACATGTCATATTGGGTAAAGCTACTTTAATATTAACTCTTTCAGAATCATTTCAAGTAACAATATAAAGACTAAGTCTGAGATACAAGAGTTTAAAATAATATTGCGATTAAGACTGTTAACAAAGCATTCCTTCCTCTGTTACTTGCTTGTCCTATGTGGATGAAAGAACTGAAAGTGAGCTGGTTAGATGGGTTTTTTAACTCACCATGTCCCAGATGGGTACTTCACCCATTTGGGAGAAGTTTTCAAGGCCAACAAATATTGTTGCCAATCACTAATACCTAGGAAATGCGACTGTTCAAAAACAAAAATGAATGTTAACAACACTGTATCATAATGATTCTGAGGTGACTTATCCTGCACTGATTTACAAGAGCCTTTGCTGACTCACTAACTGATCTGAATGAAAGACTGAAAGTGCTGGAGAAACTCAGCAGGTCTGGCAGCATCTATGGAGAGAGTAAAACAGAGTTAACATTTCAAGTCCAGTATGGTGCTGCTTTTGAACTGAATGTTGGGAATAGAAGGTTAGCAACTCCAACAAAAACATGGTGAGAAGTGGAATTGAAATGATGGGGGGGGGGGGGGGGGGGGGGCGGGGGGTTGAAGGGAAGGAAAGGGGAGGAAAGATCCAGAGAGACCTTGGTACCTGTGAGTCTTTGGAGTTTTCTTAACAGTTGAAAGGACATCAGATGAGATGATGAACAAAGTGGAATTGGGGACCTGGAAAGCTTTGATACAGTATGAGTCAGTGCTGATGGAGAGAGGCAATGGGACCATGACACGAAGTGTGGATCTCGGGATGTGATAAGAGCAGCAGTCTGAGGGACAATGTATGTCCTGGAAATAGCTATAATCCTGAGTGGATTTGAAACAGGAAGGATGGAACTTCAACTGGAATCCTCATGAGGTAATAGGAACTGGAGATTGTTACTGAGGAAAGAGAGGTGACTAGAAAAGGAAGTTTCAGTAAACATCTTATCATATAGCAGGGAGGAAGTGGAAAGCAATGAAAGCGAGCAAGCTGAAAGGAGAAATGGAAATCCCAATTGGTCATTTTAGAGTGGCATGGTGGCTCAGTGGTTAGTGTTGCCTCACAGTACCAGGGACCCAGGTTCAATTCCAGCCTTGGGTAACTGTGTGGAGTTTGCATGTTCTCCCTGTGTCTGTGTGGGTTTCCTCCAAGTGCTCTGGTTTCCTCCCACAGTCTTAAGATGGGTAGGTTAGGTGGATTGGCCATGCTCAATTACCCAGAGATTTGCAGGCTAGCTGGATTAGCCATGGTAAATGGAGATTACAGTGAAGTGGGGGCGGCGGGAGTTGTTGGATGCAGACTCAATGGGCTGAATGATCTCTATCTGCACTAGAGGGCTTCTATGATTGTAGAGAACAGAACATCTTCAAGGTACACATTCTTGAACAGAAGTGGCAATGAGCAAAACAGTAAAAGAAAAGCAGTGTAGACTCTTGTGGAACATTGGTAACACCCCTAATCTCTGGGCTGAAAGATCTGGGTTTGAGTTATCTGAAAAGTTAAAGGATTTTTAAAAAATGTCAGGGCAGCACAGTGGCTCAGTGGTTAGCAGTGATGCCTCACATCACCAGGGACTCAGGTTCAATTCCCTAAGGGAACTGTCTATATGGAGTTTGAACATTCTCCCTGTGTCTGCATGGGTTTCCTCACAGTCCAAAGGTACATTGGTTAGGTGGATTGGTCATGGTAAATTGCCCAGAGCATCTAGAGATGTGACAGATAGGTGGAATAGCCGTGGGAAATGCAGGGTTACATAGTAGGGAATTGGTATGAGTGGGATGCTCTTTGGAGGGTTGATGTGGACCTGTTGGGACAAACGGCCTGCTTCCACACTGTAGGGATCCTACGAAGTCCCACCCACACCATATACATGTCATAACATCTTTAAAGGATGAGGAACATTTTTAAAGGAAAAAGCAGAATACTGCAGATTTGGGAGATCTGAACTAGACAGTGCTAGAGAAACACAGCAGGTCTAAATATTTTGAATCCAATATGATTCTTTATTGGTCCATATTATTTGTGTAATACATATACAAATGCATAGATTAAGGCAGTTGCTAATTATGTCCATGAGATGTCTTTGTATTGTGTCCATATTAAAATATCACAAATTGTTTCAGTTTACGATTACACCTTGTACACATACTGATGCTCTCACTATCACTGGCTCGTGTTAAACTGATTTGTGACAAAGTTTTGTAAACTAGTGTATTACTTGAGCTTTGAAAGTTATTTAAAATTAGATTCAATACAGCCCCATTTATTCTTTTCCCCTCACATAGTTTCAAAACATAAATGAATGTTTCACATCAATAGTTTAAACTTGTAATATATATTAATATATATTAAAGAAAACACTTTGCTTGGAGACATACTCAAATTTTCAAACACTTTGGGTCACATGAGACTGACTGAAGCACATGTTGGGCACGGCTGTCAGATGCTGCTATTGGAATTGACTTGAGAGAAGGAATGAAGAAGAGTGAAGCTCAGCACATAACCTATTTCAATTGAACAATCTTGTGATGCTTTACAGGAGCTACAGATGACAAAATGGAACAAGACTTCTTGAAAGAATAGAATTCGTAACTTTGGTCCATTTTACATTAACACATTAGCTAGATTGTAAATTTAACCACAGGATACCTCAAAGTCCTTTGCCACCAATGATGTTACTTTTGATGTTTAGTCACTTTTAATACTACAAGGAACAACAATAAACAATTGACAAGCAGCAAGGTGCCAAAAGACCAAGATGATAATGACAAGATAATCTGATTAATTAATGTTGGTTGAGGGATAAATCTGACCTGCATTGGAAATGTTTCCAGTAAAGCATGTCGCATTAAAAATAATACAAACATATGATGAATAAACTGAAGACATAGTTCAACGTTGGCTCATTGAAGATGCATTAAAGGGGGTTACCACAATATGGGACATTTCCTTATTTACAGCTCTCTACAGACACCTGGTACATAAGCTATTGGTCCATTTGACTTTCCATTCTTGTGTCGGAAAATTTCTTAAGCACAGAAATAGTTACAAGTTTTTTCTATTTTATTTTAATCCTTCAGTGAAAGGAAAATGACTCTGGTTTGTCTGCCAGAAACCCATTATTGTCACAATAATTTTAATGTTTAAAATGTAACGCAACTTTTCAAACCCATTTGTTGAATTACTTCACTCTAACCTCATTTGTTCAGCAGCTTTTAACTACTGAAGCATGTACTTTTTAAATGAACAAATGTTTTGTTGATTGAACAACAGCCAAGTGTTAGTAATAGATAAACAAATCCTTTCACTGCAGAGCTGAGAATAAGATGGAAATACCAGTGTAGACTGCAGTAAGCATACTAGTAATTAGGATCAACATTATTCACAATACACAATTTACGCTAGAAATAAAACAAAGATCAGTTTTATGTTCTGGATTGCAGCAGTTTTTGTGAGATCTCATGCAAAGCTATTATATATTGGACACATTCTTCTGTTTCCTGTGGTTTTTGGCACACACGCACTGACTGAGATCTGAAGGAACAATTTTCTCATTCCTACCAACAAAAGGTCTAAGCCTAAACGACCAATTAGTGAGTCTTAAAAAAAAACATCTTTTTTTGTCAGCCTATTTAATGTTCACCACTCCTTGTAACATTCCTTTTGCTAAAATATGAATCAATGTATAAACACAATATTCTTTACTTTATTTACACGCTTTCCCCTGAATCATTTAATATACTTGTAGCAAAATGGCAGTTTCAATGGACACATCAACACCACCCATGAACTGAAATGTTCATTTTTTAAGTGCAGTCGTGTATGAGGTTGTGCCACAGGAACTCATTTCCTTTCCTTCACCTTTTTTTTGAAATGGAGAATTATAAGCTAACCACCATGATGCACAAAGTTAGGTAGGAATGTGAGGGAAATGCAAAGAGACTGCAAGGGACATAGACAGATTGAGTGAGTTGGTAAGAATATGGCAAATGGAAGATAATGCAGTGAAATTCAAACTTATCCACTTTGGTAGGAAAAATAGAAAGGCAAAATATTACTAAACAGAGAGAGACAGGGACATGTTGATTTTCATAGGGACTTGGTTCTTGGAAGCAAATCTTCAAACCAACATGCAAGTACAGAAAGGAATTAGAAAATAAATAATCCAATAGTCTTCCTTGCAAGGAGATTGGAATATAAGATCGTATGGCATTTTTAAAATTCATTTGTGCAATGTGGGTGTCACTGGCTGGCCAGTATTTATTGCCTGTTCCTAGTTGCCCTTGAGAAGGTGTAGTGAGCTGCCATCTTGAACAGCTGTGGTCCATCCGCTGTGAGTTGGCCCGCAATGCCATTAGGGAGGGAATTCCAGGATTTTAACCCCACGACAGTGAAGGAACAATGATATATTAACAAGTCAGGATGGTGAGCAGCTTGAAGGGGAACTTGAAAGTGGTGGTGTTTCCATATATCTGCTGATCGAGATGGAAGTGGTTGTGGGTTTGGAAGGTGCTGTCTGAGGATCTTTGGTGAATTTCTGCAGTGTATCTTGTAGATAGTACATAGTGCTGCTACTGAACGTTGCTGGCAGAGGCAGTGGATGCTTATGGATGGAGTGCCAATCAAGCGCTGCTTTGTCCTAGATGGTGCCAAGCTTCTTGAATGTTGTTGGGGCTGCACTCATCCAGGCAAGTGGGGAGTATTCAGTCACACTCTTGACTTGTGCCTTGTTACTTGTTACCAACCACTTGTCAGCCCAGACCTGGATACTGTCCAGATCTTGTTGCATTTCAACATGGACTGCTTCAATGTCTGAGGAGTTGCGAATGGTGCTGAACATTGTGCAACCATTGACGAACTTCCCCACTTCTGACCTATTGTAAAGATTACACCTGGAGAATGGTCTGCAGAATCTTACATGGGTGTGTGTAATGTGAGCCATGGTGGGATTCGTGGAGAGTTGGATGACAAGTCTGGTGAGGTCTATCTCAATATTGGGAGCATCTCACTGCAGCTTTTATGCTATCCCTGAACAAATAGCCCAGTTTCTCACTAGGCAGCAGTGAGTTGCCTATTAAGGATGATTGTATCTTGTTCAACATGTTATTAGTGGTCCAACTCGTTACATTAATATTCAGCGTCTTAACTTATCAAGCGTGCCAAACAAGCTAGATGCTGAGATTTGTGACATTGAGCAGGGACCTGGAGACTTCATCTTACAGCTGAATGTTAACAGCCCTCATGTTGATTTACACCAAACAACATCTCAAAGCATAATCCAAAGGCACCAGCCACACCTACTGCTCATTCATGGACAATGGTATCTGGCATTTGCCGATTCCTCAGGAAGATCATGACCTCTCCAATCCACTAGCAGGCTTCTTAGGAAGCACAGACTTACATTGCTGCATGCAACCGCAACTAGCATTGGAAGGCTGCAGCAGAGACACTTTGTTCACAGGGACTGGCACCAAGTTCATGGATTGGACCAGGCTGTGTCTCAGGGCTGCTCACTTGCTCTCTGAGGAATTGCTCACACTATCCATGCCTTGCCACGTCAGGCCTGTTACTGCACTGGCACTTCAGCAGAACCAAAGGCTATCAGTACTGCTGCATTGATGTGCTCTTTTCAACAGACTCACACAGACAGGCTGCTTGCCAGTAGGGCCTTGTCCAACAGGGGTTGGTGGGGGAAGCATCTCAATGAACAGTGGACTGAAACGTCAACCTGAAACAGACAGCATGTGTCAGCTACCTGTGCAGCAAATACTCTGTGTGTTCATTCAACCAAGTGCTATGTCTCAAAGCTTGTTGGGGCTAGTCTTCAATCCAAACAAGGAAGTGCTGTCAGTCAGTGGGTCCTGGTACTGCCAGTCACAGGCACTCCACACAGCATTCAGAGACTTGGCCACAGTCAGTTATCTGCTTGGGATGCTCCCCTCCAGTGGAGCGGTCTGACAACAGTCTGGGGAGTGGGCACTGGTCAGTCAGGGAACTGCACAGACAGTGGTCAGAGGTACAGTCAGTCAGAGAGCTGCACACAGACAGTGGTCAGAGGTACAGTCAGTCAGAGAGCTGCACACAGACAGTGGTCAGAGGTACAGTCAGTCAGGGAGCTGCACACAGACAGTGGTCAGAGGTACAGTCAGTCAGGGAAATGCACAGACAGTGGTCAGAGGTACAGTCAGTCAGGGAGCTGCACACAGACAATGGTCAGAGGTACAGTCAGTCAGGGAACTGCACAGACAATGGTCAGAGGTACAGTCAGTCAAGGAGCTGCACAGAAAGTGGTCAGAGGTACAGTCAGTCAGGGAGCTGCACACAGACAGTGGTCAGAGGTACAGTCAGTCAGGGAACTGCACAGACAGTGGTCAGAGGTACAGTCAGTCAGGGAGCTGCACAGACAGTGGTCAGAGGTACAGTCAGTCAAGGAACTGCACAGACAGTGGTCAGAGGTACAGTCAGTCAGGGAACTGCACAGACAGTGGTCAGAGATACAGTCAGTCAAGGAGCTGCACAGACAGTGGTCAGAGGTACAGTCAGTCAGGGAACTGCACAGACAATGGTCAGAGGTACAGTCAGTCAAGGAGCTGCACAGAAAGTGGTCAGAGGTACAGTCAGTCAGGGAGCTGCACACAGACAGTGGTCAGAGGTACAGTCAGTCAGGGAACTGCACAGACAGTGGTCAGAGGTACAGTAAGTCAGGGAGCTGCACAAAGACAGTGGTCAGAGGTACAGTCAGTCAGGAGGTTGCACAGACAGTGGTCAGAGGTACAGTAAGTCAGGGAGCTGCACACAGACAGTGGTCAGAGGTACAGTCAGTCAGGGAACTGAACAGACAGTGGTCAGAGGTACAGTCAGTCAGGGAACTGCACAGACAGTGGTCAGAGATACAGTCAGTCAAGGAGCTGCACAGAAAGTGGTCAGAGGTACAGTCAGTCAGGGAGCTGCACACAGACAGTGGTCAGAGGTACAGTCAGTCAGGGAACTGCACAGACAGTGGTCAGAGGTACAGTAAGTCAGGGAGCTGCACAAAGACAGTGGTCAGAGGTACAGTCAGTCAGGTGGTTGCACAGACAGTGGTCAGAGGTACAGTAAGTCAGGGAGCTACACACAGACAGTGGTCAGAGGTACAGTCAGTCAGGGAACTGAACAGACAGTGGTCAGAGGTACAGTCAGTCAGGGAACTGCACAGACAGTGGTCAGAGGTACAGTCATTCAGGGAGCTGCACACAGACAGTGGTCAGAGGTACAGTCAGTCAGGGAGCTGCACACAGACAGTGGTCAGAGGTACAGTCAGTCAAGGAGCTGCACAGACAGTGGTCAGAGGTACAGTCAGTCAAGGAACTGCACAGACAGTGGTCAGAGGTACAGTCAGTCAGGGAACTGCACACAGTGGTCAGAGATACAGTCAGTCAGGGAGCTGCACAGACAGTGGTCAGAGGTACAGTCAGTCAGGGAGCTGCACAGACAGTGGTCAGAGGTACAGTCAGTCAAGGAACTGCACAGACAGTGGTCAGAGGTACAGTCAGTCAGGGAACTGCACAGACAATGGTCAGAGGTACAGTCAGTCAAGGAGCTGCACAGAAAGTGGTCAGAGGTACAGTCAGTCAGGGAGCTGCACACAGACAGTGGTCAGAGGTACAGTCAGTCAAGGAGCTGCACAGACAGTGGTCAGAGGTACAGTAAGTCAGGGAGCTGCACAAAGACAGTGGTCAGAGGTACAGTCAGTCAGGAGGTTGCACAGACAGTGGTCAGAGGTACAGTAAGTCAGGGAGCTGCACACAGACAGTGGTCAGAGGTACAGTCAGTCAGGGAACTGCACAGACAGTGGTCAGAGGTACAGTCATTCAGGGAGCTGCACACAGACAGTGGTCAGAGGTACAGTCAGTCAGGGAGCTGCACACAGACAGTGGTCAGAGGTACAGTCAGTCAAGGAGCTGCACAGACAGTGGTCAGAGGTACAGTCAGTCAAGGAACTGCACAGACAGTGGTCAGAGGTACAGTCAGTCAGGGAACTGCACACAGTGGTCAGAGATACAGTCAGTCAGGGAGCTGCACAGACAGTGGTCAGAGGTACAGTCAGTCAGGGAACTGCACAGACAGTGGTCAGAGGTACAGTCAGTCAGGGAACTGCACACAGACAATGGTCAGAGGTACAGTCATTTAGGGAACAGCACAGACAGTGGTCAGAGATACAGTCAGTCAAGGAGCTGCACAGACAGTGGTCAGAGGTACAGTCAGTCAGGGAACTGCACAGACAATGGTCAGAAGTACAGTCAGTCAAGGAGCTGCACAGAAAGTGGTCAGAGGTACAGTCAATCAGGGAGCTGCACACAGACAGTGGTCAGAGGTACAGTCAGTCAGAGAGCTGCACACAGACAGTGGTCAGAGGTGCAGTCAGTCAGGGAACTGCACAGACAGTGGTCAGAGGTACAGTCAGTCAGGGAACTGCACACAGACAGTGGTCAGAGGTACAGTCAGTCAGGGAACTGCACAGACAATGGTCAGAGGTACAGTCAGTCAAGGAGCTGCTCAGAAAGTGGTCAGAGGTACAGTCAATCAGGGAGCTGCACACAGACAGCGGTCAGAGGTACAGTCAGTCAGAGAGCTGCACACAGACAGTGGTCAGAGGTACAGTCAGTCAGGGAATTGCACAGACAGTGGTCAGAAGTACAGTCAGTCAGGGAGCTGCACACAGACAGTGGTCAGAGGTACAGTCAGTCAGGAAACTGCACAGACAGTGGTCAGAGGTACAGTAAGTCCGGGAATTGCACAGACAGTGGTCAGAGGTACAGTAAGTCAGGGAATTGCACAGACAGTGGTCAGAGGTACAGTCAGTCAGGTAGCTGCACACAGACAGTGGTCAGAGGTACAGTCAGTCAGGGAGCTGCACACAGACAGTGGTCAGAGGTACAGTCAGTCAGGGAGCTGCACACAGACAGTGGTCAGAGGTACAGTCAGTCAGAGCTACTCTTCGAAGTTAGTCAGAGCTCTGGAGCAAACACAGTCCTGGCAGTCTGTCCATTGATCGTTAAGGAGGGTGCAAGAGTGCACAGAGGGATCGCAGCCAAAAGGAGTGTAAGGGTCAACACAGGGAGGGGAGGCAGAGACATTTATGGAGGTGGGAACATGATGGGGAAACCTCAAGATACAGGGGGGCAGGGGAGTGTGTGGAGCAGCATCTGAGAATGTGATAGGTTATGGGAGGGGGAGGTTATTGGCAATGACCACCATAGTGGCCAACACTTGGACAGCATAAAAGATCAGGATGGGTCACATTAGGTGTATTTTTGAGGGTCAGGCACAGAGAGGACAGTTGTTAGCAAAGTTCAATGTGGTGGAAGTCCATAAGAGATGATGGGTGGAAATGGAATGTCAGGGTACAACAAAATGAAAAGATGGAGGCCCTGGGCTATGGGGCATGGACAGGGTACCTGGAGACCAGGCAGAGCCTGGTGCTGACCGTGTCCACCATGATTTGCATTCCCTGCAATCACGTTCCATTCTCTAGATGTGAAATGTTACTAGAAAATGGCTAGGATATGTCCAGAATGGATGGGATCACTGTCACTGTGATCACACAGATCCACAGTCTGCTTTATGTTAGGACATTGAAGAGGCTAGTACATGAAGTATGTGCTTCTAAGCACCAGCTCAATTTCATCAGCAATCATTTCTTCACAAATGTGGAATGCACAAAGAATGGGGGTGATTAGATGTCAAATACTAGTCAAGGTGGATTGCACCAGACGATTGGTGCTTGCAATTCTGACATTATTTGGAGACGCCGGTGTTGGACTCGGGTGTATAAGTTAAAAATCACACAACACCAGGTTACAATCCAACAGGTTTATTTGGAAGCACTACCTTTCGGAGCGGTGCTCCTTCATCAGGTATGATCAACTACCTAATGAAGGAGCAGCGCTCTGAAAGCTAGTGCTTCCAAATAAATCTGTTGGAGTATAACCTGGCGCTGTGTGATTTTTAATTCTGACATTGTCATCCCAGAAAGTGAATGCTGGTCAACAGCATCCCATCCCTTGTGGAACGTCCAGGGGTGTTAGTGGACCAGGGAACTGCCTCATGTCATTTCGATGTGGCAATGGACAGTACTGACTGCAATGACAGGTTCCATGGTTAATGTGGGTCTGGGATAAGGAGGAGGTTAGAGCGCTTCAGGCACTCCCTTTTTAATGTATTATTTTTGTCACTCAGATGGTGTGGCACCTTCACCTTGGTGTACACAGGCTGTGAACAGGGCTGGGCTGGGGCAGATGATTGTGCTGCTGAAGATCAGATTTTGTAACATGGTGTGGTCTGATTGGGCCCTCAGTATAGCCAGAGAGAGTGTGCTGCACCATCCCGTTGTGTGCTGTGCTCTGTACAGCTGGAGCAGGCAACAATGTGATGTGGTAGACGCTGAGGAACCAGGAAATGGGAGCACTCCACCAAGGAGAAGGACATTGAGCTGGAAGAAACTCTCCTCATGGGTGAGAGAGCTTGGCTGTATCAAGCTGTCCAAGGTAGGCAGGACCTGAGTGAGACCAGTCTCCAGCAGCTGTGAGCTGGGTGCAGAGGGTCATTGTGGACTGTCAAGGACGAGAGGCCAGCATATGGTTCACATTGTGGGTGTAAACTGCAGCCTGGATTCAGTCCCTTTGTGTTGCCTTTCGCTGGCTGACAGTAAAAGCTCATCTCTGGAATTGTTCGATTTCTTGCCTGTGTGTGATATTCCCCTACTAAACAATGACAAGCTGTGCATCTTCAATGGGCACTGGGGCAAGAGTTGCAACACTCTTGAGAGGGTTTGGATGGGATGTCTGTAAGGACAGGTGAACATTCTAGTCTGCCGGCTAAACAGTGTCTAGGGTGGGAGAATGGGGCTTTGTATATGATTGAATATCAGCATATGAACCATGATAATTATGGTTTTGTGACTGCTGTACCTTTACCTTGCTGTTTCACGGTATCACTGATTGTACAGCTTTTGTTTAAAGGTGGTGTGGGAGCAAGGGATGCTGACTCTTTAGCAGATATCTATTGAATGGCAAGTTGTTCGGGGAACAATGCGTGTTAAGATAGGGATAGAATCAGATAAGATGGATGCCAAACGGTGGGGTAGATAATTAATGAGGCATGTTTGGAAATATTCAGTGACAGTTCCTCCAAAAAAAAACAACGTGCACTTGGCCAAAAAAGTGTAAGATTCAGTCCTGTGTGTGTAAATGGGTCTGAAAGATTTAACATTTGATCGACTGCAATAGACACTATCCTCCACAATAATGTGACAGAGACTTGGTCAGAGTAAAGAAGGAGCTTGTGGGAGTTAGACCCTAGTGCAGGTATGATCCTAACAGTTACTGTAGTAACACAGGTCATAATCATGCAGTACTGCAATAAGCTTGTTTACTTAATGAGACTTTCTAGTTAAACCAGAACGGTAGATATCATGAGATCAATTTAATCTCACAGGAATGCACACATATTTAGTAGAATTTTGGTCTCTTCATCTAAGGAAGGATATACCTGCCATAGAGAGAATGTAGGAGAAGGTGAGGACTGATGAAAGGCTTATGCTGGAAAGGTTGACTCTTCTGCTCCTCAGATGCTGTCTGACCTGCTGTGCTTTTCCAGCACCACACTTTTCGATAGAGAGAATAGGGTAGCCCTTCATCAGTCCTCACTTTCTCCTACATTCTCTCTATGGCAAGTATATCTTTCCTTAGATGAAGAGACAAAAATTGTACTAAATGTGTGTGGATTCCTTCCAGATCAAATTGATCTCATGATATCTACCGTTCTGGTTTAACTAGAGAGTCTCATTAAGTAAACAAGTTTATTGCAGTACTGTACTAATTTAAAAGTTGCATGAATATGACCTAGGTTACTACAGTAACTATTAGGATCATAGGTTCACAATACTGATTTCTAGAATGACAAAATTGATATGTGAGATGTGATTGAGTAACTAGGCCAATTTTCCTTAGATTTTAAAGAAGTTAAAGATCAGTTCATGAAATGGATAAAGCTCTAAAGAGACTTGATTGGACAACAACCTGGACAAAATGGATTGAAATCTTTAAGAGTTTTGTATTTTTTTCCTCCTTGCTATGAGAACAAAAGAATGGAATAACACAATTGATTTGTTATTACAACTTATTAGTTTTGTATGGGCATTCAGGATCAGATATGTAGATGGAGAACAACATTATGGAATTTAGTTAAAAAATTATGGAAGATCCTAAGACCAATATTATCATATATTCAACTTCAGTATAGTCTAATTTTCCATTCACATAGAACAGTATGATGTGCGATGGAGTCCTTTGGGGCAAAGACTTATGAATGTTCTTAGATTTCAATATTTTTCCTATCTTGTGAGAAATAAATAACTTGGGTCAAAGTACTTTGCAACGTTTATAAGAGACTTAAATTAGTCAATGTTTCCAACTCACTTCAATTGTGGTCTACTTTCTGGACAAGTTTAAGATATTAGCAAAATTAGTACAGTACAGCCAAAACAAAAAGGGGCCATAAATTAAGAGCTCGGGGAGAATCTATGCATCCACTTCCCATGATTGAAGGGGGCGCATCAGGCATGAAGGACTGACTGTCCCCATCTGTTATTATGGCACTAACCATAGAAATAGATTTTGGCACAATTTCTTGGTGAAGACTGCTCACATTTTCCCTGAAGGATTTCTAAATCCACAGAGATTATAGTAATTTACATACATATGAGTTAGAACCAGTTAAAATACTATATGCAGTTTTTGGTAGCCCTGTGCAGAAAGGACTTTAAATTCATTGACATTGCACAGCACAGATTCACCAAGAAGATATCAAGAATGAAAAATTATTGCTAGGACACGAAGATCAGTTCACCACCCTTTAAACCATTCAAATCTAAATATGCCAATTGTTTAAATACAGCTGGAAAAGAATCAACCATTTTGCCAATCGTTTTGTGAAATGTTTGTGGAAATAGCATTTTAAAACTGTTTAACATTTATTTGGAAGTAAAATAATAATGCATTTGTTTCAATATTTAACTACTAGTGACAAGCTACTTACACTCCAGTTGTAGGTTGTAATGCCAGCTCCTCTATGTAATGACTGTGAAGAGCTCAGTGACAATAGCAGGGGAGCTGACATTTAGCAAGAAATTAACCAGACTCTGTATTCAATGGTCTTCCTTACTGCAGCATAATGGGTAAATAGCTCAACCAGATAAGTTATATATATTTCATGTCTCACTTAATTTCCTGATTTTGGATGTCGTCTGTTTTGCATCTCTCTCATTTATGGAAATAAATAGCTCCATCGTTAGTGCAAATAGGTTTACATTTCAAAAAAATGTAATTCTATTTCTAGGCCTTCAACAATCTGCCTCTTTCTCCTTCAATAATCACTTAAAACAGTTACACAGCAGATTACTGTTACTAAAATATGATGTGTAGAAAATAAATATCTAATGGTCCAAAGTTGTGCCGGTTAAGTGGCTTGCCCCATAGTGTCCAGGGATGTGCAGACTAGGTTGATTAACAATGGGAAATGCAGGATTATGGGGATAGGGTGTACAGCTGGATCTGGGTGGGATGTGTTTTGGAGGATCAGTGCAGACTCAATGGTCCGAATGGCCTCTTTCTTCACCGGAGAGATTCTATTATTGGATTACATTCCCTACAGTGTGGAAACAGGCCCTTTGGCCCAACCAGTCCACACTGACCCTCTGAAGAGTAACCCACTCAGACCCATTCCCCTCTGACTAATGCACCTACACTATGGACAAGTTAGCATGGCCAATTCACCTGGCCTGTGGGAAGAAACCAGAACACGTGGAGGAAACCCACACAGACACAGGGAGAATGTGCAAACTCCACACAGTTGCCCAAGGCTGGACTTGAACCTGGGACCCTGGTGCTGTGAGGCAGCAGTGCTAATCACTGAACCACCATGCCATCAGTGAAGACATTGCTTTGGCCAGGAATCAAACCCAGGCCTCCCGTGTGGCAGGTGAGAATTCTACCACTGAACCACCAATGCGACATGCACACATCATTCTATGAATGATGGATATCATGAGATGGTGTAAACTCTGACATGATTAATGTTACTTAAAATTTGTTCCTGTTCGTTTGATTGTGAAATCAATTTATTAAACAATTTTATCTTAGCATTGTTAACACTTGAAATGCAAAATGAACTCAATAATGATATTGGAGAAGCCTTTATTGTTAGCGAACTAAAAGGCATGAATGTTAATTTAAGACTAGATTTTATTTGTTAAAACAAGCTTGAGCTGTTCGCGAATATAACATATTAAAGATACGCTGCCAATCTCTTAATTTTGTAGTCCCATGGTTTTATCCAATTGGGATTGATTCACAAGAAGTTGATGCCTAGATTGGTGAATGGCAATAATTGTGCCTGCCTTCTGCAAAGCAAAACTACAAATCATTTTGAGAGGAACTTTCAATAGAAAGATCACAAGTGGTTTTCTGAATTCAAAGGCTGCACACACAAGTCAAATTTAAAAAGAATAAATTGGAACCGTTTGAAATTTTGAAAATGAGTAATGCTGTACATAGCAGCTGCTTCCATAAATGTAAGGAGGAAGCACAGGTTCATGCTTTGAGTTTAGAAGCTGCATCTTTACAAAATGTGTGTTGTGTTTATTTCAACATCTCCTGCTAAGTTTTTGCATAGACAGTTGAGGCCAGTATTGATCTTAATCCAAAAACAAATCCTGAAAACATTGCACACCACTAGCATGTGAAATAGATATCAGACAGCTTGAACTGGTATCAGAACAGTAATCTAACATTCAGGATTTAAAATAGTATCTAAATCCTGAAATTAGATTATAATCTTGTTATCGTGCTCAGAGATCCAGTATTTTGTATTTAATTTCCTAGGATGAGAGCTGAACCTACACTCAAGTTCAAACTGAGCAGACTTTTACTGATTAGATAAATACCCAACTGCACAACTGGCTAGACATTAAACAAAAGCAGTCAGCATTTTCCAGTTCCGATATACTAGGGGAAGAATACCAGGTACAAGTTCAGACAGAACATATACACCACAAAAACAGACAAACACGAATGTATCAGCTATATCCTTGTATAAGCCTTCTCACTATGTTTGGATTGATCGTGCCAAGAATAAGCAGCTGCAGTAATCTCATCATCCATATATAAGATTGATCCATGGAAGATCGATATAACCTAAAATAACAGGGTAGCAACCCCTAAAGGTGTACCAAGGTATTGCAAGTTAATGCTAAATAATTTAGTGAAGGTAGAGATACTCACTAAAGCAATTCAGTTCTATACAATAGTATATGAAGGAAAACAAAGAAACATCAGAGTTTGACTCTATCCAATAAACAAACCAAAGGCATCTCTTACTTGTATAAGATTATATTTAGAGTTGAAAAATGTGGTGTTTGAAAAACACAGCAGGCCAAGCAGCATCCGAGGAGTAGGAGAATCGACATTTTGGGCATAAGCCCTTCTTCAGGAATGGGGACTCATGGATCCTTGTAGAGGGAGGAGGAGAGCTTCTTCAAGGTAGGCATCCTTGTAAGAGGATTGGCAGTAGGTTAAGATCAATTAGTAGAAAGTGAGGACTGCAGATGCTATTAAGATTATATTCCAGACATAATTGAGACACCGAACCTATGGCGATACTGCATAGTGACAGTGTCTGGGATGTTTTTGTTAATTACATATCAATGAAGCTTGCAGTGACTAGGTTTGGTTACACATACTTAGTTTGTATTATGTGACTCTGCTCCATGCACTGTTTTGCACTGAACTCATCATCTTGCTAAGTTTTCTTTGCTGTCATAGTTCAAAGCAATGCATTTCAATAGAACTTGTTTGCTTTGCTGTTTGTTAGGGAAAGTCTCTAAATCCTGCTGGTCGTCCTGCCTCAAACCCAACCCATGATTCAAAGCTCACAGTAGCCTTTTTGAATTAACTATCAGTTATTAGTTATGATTGTCCTGACACAGTTCGGTTTTGTTTTTGGCATGGCAAGTTGCTGAAAGAGCAAGCTAACAATGGAACTGAAGTAAAGCAACTGTGTACCTTCCAAACCAATCAAAATCGAAATGTTGTGAAAGAAGGAGGTGAAGGAGTGAGCCAGAAGGTGTGATTGAGAGCAGTGAAAGTCAGCGTCAAATCAGGCCCAGAAAAAGAGAAAAAGGCCAAAAGAAAAAAAGCGATAGAAAGGCAAAGTTGAAAATAAATTAAATATTTACATTTAATTAAAATTAAATTTAATGAAAACCTTACACATTCGGAAAGGGAACCGCACTTACAATAGTTAATTTTCATTGTCAGGGTGGCTGAATGACAGTAATTAACATTTATTAGGTTATAGAAAGGGTACTGCACTAAAGACTTGAGTCAACTTCTGCTGATGTGTTTAGTCAATATCTACTGTGTAAATGAAGCTACTTCACGCCAGTGAATGCATTTGAACTGGTGAGGCAGACAATAAGACGCTGTTTTTGTAAATTAATTGGCAGGATCACACATCTTGGACAGGAAATTTTGGATTTCAGCTTTTAATTGTACACACCCCTTGCCAGAGGGTGCCACAGCTTCTGTTTGTAAATAACGTTAACATTCATCAGTATTTTGACAACAAGGTATGGTCCACTTACTTTACAGCATTACATTGTCTGACATCATTCGGGGTGGAGCATTCCGAAATAGCAACCTTGTTGCTTGCAAACAGTAAAAGTAAAGCCAGACAAGCAGCTAAAGAATTAAAAAGCTAAGATTTAATTCAAAATCTGTGAAGATTTTCAAGTTCTGACAGACAGTGCATCTTGATAAGTGTTAAGCTGTTTTTAATATCAAGACACAGTCTTTTTACAGGAACAATTTTTGATGTACTCGAAATGTGTTGCACAAACTGAGTTCTTGCTAGTATTGAACTGTCAAAATGATCTCATAGGACGTCGTGCATAGGGTTTAAAATAACCCCAGCATTTCTTTGATTGAGTTAACAGCAGATATGCCCTGTCTATGGGGCTATATTAGAACATATCCATTCACAAGAACTTATACGTTGTCAGTGAGTCCCCATGGTTATGCTGCACAGACTTCACATTCTATCTGTGCTGCATAAAATGAAACATTTATGATGCCACAAATGAACAGCTATGATAAATAATATTTATGAGGCTGAACATTCATCCGCCTCAGTTTTAGGGTGGATCAAGTGTCACAATTTGTGACAGGTATGGAGCAGTTCTGTTGGAGCTGGGAAGAACACAAATGTTCCCACCTCATTTCCACTATCCTTGTGTGAAACCAAGCAGTTTCTCACTGTTGAGCTATCAATTGCCTTTGTGTTCAGCAGGGAGTCACACAACATTGCATTCAAAGCCCATTTGCTTATATCAAAGGCAACCTGTCCCTCTGAAAGGGAAACTGCATAATGAGGCTAATTTTTAAAATATGAAAAATGGTGCACCAAGGCAAAGTGAAGATATAGAGAATGAAAGATCCTGCTTTCTGCCTGTTGCCAACTCACTATTCACCCTCAGGATGGCATGATGGCTCAGTGGTTAGCATTGTTGCCTTACAGCACCAGGGACCTGGGTTCGATTCCACCCTCAAGCTACTGTTTGTGTAGAGTTTGCACATTCTTCACATATCTGCATGGGTTTCCTCCCACAATCCAAAGATGAGTGGGTTAGGCGGATTGACCGTGCTAAATTGCCCATAATGCCTGGGGATGTGTAGGTTAGATGGATTAGCTATAAGAAATGCAGGGTTACAGAGGTGGGGGAGTGGCTAGATGTGGGTGGGATGCTCTTTGGAGGATAGGTGTGGACTCAGTGGGCTGAATGGCCTGCTTCCGCACCTTAGGAATTCTATGATTCTGCTACCTAATAGGATGAGCAAGCTGCTGATAGTCTGACCATGGACCATCCCATGTTCAAGTTGATGACACCCTCCATAGTGACAATATCATTGCGCCAAATGATATAGATTTCAAACAGAACTGGCAGTTCAAAACTGGGTATGCAAGAAGTACTATGGGCCATCAACAGCAGCTGAATTGTATTCAACTACACTCCGTTATCTTATGGCCTTGTATATCACCCACTTCACCATTAACTTTCAGCAGCTCGAGGCATAAAAATGATGTGTCAACCTGAAAAAGCTACAAAACAAGACTACCTGCATACCGAATGACAGAAGCAGCATGTGATAGACAGAGCCAAGCAATCCTACATCCGATGGATTGGAACTGAGCTCTGCAGTCTTCCCAGAACTAAAATCGATAGCAATCAGGGAAAGCCCCTTTTTCTGAGACAGTTTGTGCTGTCTCTCCAGCTCAAAGGAAGCGGGTTGAGGTTGTTGGACGTCAATCACCTCAGTCCCAGGACATTTCTGCAGGTGTTCCTTAGGGTAATGTCCTAGGCCCAACCATGTTCGGCTACTTCATCAGTGACTTTCCCTCCACCATAAGGTCGGAAGTGGGGATATCTTCTGACAATTGCACATTATCTAGAACCGTTCATGATTCTTCAGATACTAGTGGCCTGGTCATTACGCACCAACATGGACATGATATACATGGACTTCAGTAAGGCATTCGACAAGGTTCTCCATGGGACACTGGTTAGCAAGGATAGATCACATGGAATACAAAGAGAACTAGCCATTTGGATACAGAATTGGCTTGAAGGTAGGAGACAGAGGATAGCGGTGGAGGGTTACTTTTCAGACTGGAGGCCTGTGACCAGCAGTGTGCCACAAGGATCAGTGCTGTGTCCACTGCTTTTCGTCATTTATATAAATGAGTTGGATGTGAACATTGGAGGTATGGTTAATAAGTTTGCAGATGACACCAAAATTGGAGGTGTAGGAGACGAGAAGAAGTACCTCAGAGTACAATGGGATCTTGATAAGATGGGCCCATGGGTCAAGGAGTGGCAAATGAAGTCTAAATAAGGTAAATGTGAGGTTCTACATTTTAAAAAGGCAAATCAGGGCAAGACTTATACACTTAATGGTGAGGTCCTGGGGAATGTTGTTGAACAAAGAGACCTTGGAGTGCAAGTTCATAGCTCCTTGAAAGTAGAGTCACAGGTTGATAGGATAGTGAAGAAGGCGTTTAGTATGCTTTCCTTTATTGGTCATGTGCATTGAGTATAGGAGTTGGGAGGCCATGTTGCTGCTGTACAGGACATTGGTTCGGCCACTTTTAGAATATTGTGTGCAGTTCTGTTCTCCTTCATATCAGAAGGATCTTGTGAAACTTGAAATGGTTCAGAAAAGATTTACAAGGATGTTACCAGGTTTGGAGGGTTTGAGCTATAAGGAGAGGCTGGGGCTATTTTCCCTGGAGCGCCGGTGGCTGAGGAGTGACCTTATAGAAGTTTATAAAATCATGATGGGTGTGGATAAGATAAATACGCAAGGTCTTTTTCCTGGGCTGGAGGAGTCCAAAATTAGAGGGCATAAGTTTAAGGAGAGAGGGGAAAGATATAAAAGGGACCTAAGGAGCAACTTTTTCATGCAGAGAGTGGTGCATGTATGAAATGAGCTGCCTGAGGAAGTGGTGGAGGCTGGTACAATTACAGCATTTAAAAGGCATCTGGATCGGTATATGAATAGGAAGGGTTGAGAAGGATTTGGGCCAAATGCTGGCAAATTGAAATAAATTAGTTTCGGATATCTGGTCAGCGTGGATAAGTTGGATCGAATGGGTCTGTTTCCGTGCTGTACATCTCTCCAACTCTATGGCCCAAACAATCTCCAGGCTTGGGCTAATAAGTACCAAATTACATTCATGTCACATAAGTGCCAGGCAATGGTCATCTCCAGCAAGAGACCTACTCCCATTCTCCATTCTCACCCAGGAATTCAATGGTAACATTTATCTTGGAAGGTCATAGGGACTGGCACAGGTGATAGTGACAGGGACAGTTCTAGGGGCTGGAGGAGGTTAGAGAGATAGGGAGGGTTGTAGGGGCTAGAGGAGATGACAGAGATAGGGAGGGTATTAGGGACTAGAGGTGATGACAGGGATAGGGAGGGTTGTAGGGGCTAGAGATGACAGAGATAGAGAGAGTTGTAGGTGCTAGAGGAGGAGACAGATAGAGAGGGTTGTACAGCTGGAGGAGGAGACAGAGATAGGGAGGATTGTAGGCGCTAGAAGAGGTGAGAGATATAGAGAGGGCTGTAGGGGCTAGAGGAGGTGACAGAGATCAGGGCAGTTCTAGAGGTTGGAGGGAGTTAGAGAGATAGGGATGGTTGTCGGTGTTGATGGTGGTTACCAAGCTAAGGAGGGAAAGTGGAGGCTGAGAATATCAAAATTGAGGTATTAATAATGTGGATGACAGTACTGTGGATCACAGTGGGTGATGTGGGTTAGGACAGGGCAGCTGCTGAGTTGGAATTGTGCTGAGGTTTGCAGAAGATGGGAGACTGGCTGGGTGCCCACTGAGAAGGTCAGGCCTGGGGAAGACAGAGAACAGGTGAGAGTTTAAACAGCAAATGAGTGGAGACAGTGGATGGAAGTCAGGAGATATTAAGGAGGTGGAAATGAGTGGTCTCAGTGATGGCAAGGACATGAAATTGGAAGCACTTCTTGGGGTCACCTACAATAGTGTCACGGAAGAGGGATTGAGTTGGTCAATAGTGACATGATTCCCAATATTTAACAGAGGAAACAAGAGCAAGGAGGTTATGATGAAACTGTATAAAACATTAGTTAGACCACAGCTGCGTTACTCCTTGCGAACCAAAGGAAGAATGGGATTTCTCTAGAAAAGGTGTAGATGAGATTGACCAGGCTGTTAACTGGCTGGGGCAATTCAGCTATGAAGAGAAACTGGGATTGGTTACCTTAGAGCAGGGAAACCTAATTGAGGTATGCAAAATTGTGGGGGCATAGATAGGGTAGGTGGGGGTGAAACCTTTCCCCTGAGTAGTGGAATCAGTAATGCGAGGTCACAAATTTAAGTTAAAGGGCAATAGGTTAAGGAATATTTGTGTGTTGAGTATCTGGAACTCTGCCTGAAACATCACAACATTTAAGAAGTGTTTAAATGATTACTTTAAGCACCACATCTTACAAGGTTATGGGCCAAGTGCTGAAAAAAGGGACCAGAGTAGATAGATGCTTGATGACTGATGCGGACATGATGGCCAAATGCTGTAAAGCTCTCTGATTCTCTTATCACTAAAGCCTCCAGCCTCAACATCTCAGGGTTATCATTGACCAGAAACTGAGCTGCTCCAGCCATATAAATACTATAGCTACTAGAGCAGGTCAGAGGCTAGGAATACTGCAGCCGGAGACTCACCTCTGGATTTCCCTAAGACCGCCCACCATCCACAAGGCACATGTTAGGTGTGTGATGGAATACTCCCTACTTGTCAGGATGAACGCAGCTCCAACAATCATTCAAGGGAAAGCAGTCTGCTCAATTGGCACACCATCTAATATCCTCAACATTGACACATTGCACCACAAAGAAACAATGACAGCAAAATGCATTGCTGCAATCAGCCAAGCCTCCTTCACAAGCAGCTCCTAAACCCGAGACCACTATCCCCTAGAAATGACACAGGGCAGCAGAAACGTGGAACATCATTATCCGCCAGTTCCCCACCACGTCACTCAACATTCTGACGTGGAAATATATCAATGTTCCTTCATTGTTCTTGGATCAAAATCCTGGAGCTCACTTCCTAATAGCACAGTGGATCTCCCTCTACATCACTTTGACAACATTGGCTTACAAAGGCAGCTCGCCACCATCTTCTCAAGGGCAGTTAGGGACAGCCTAGCCAGCGATGTCAACATCATGTGAGTAAAACAAAAAAGATTTTTTCTCGTGGTATTCAGCAGCTGGACTATGAATCACAGCTGCCTCATTGAGGCACCTATTTGAGTGATTCTGGTCGGCGACTGAGCAGCTGTTTCAGATTTCAATTTAGTCTACGCTGTAATTTTTTTGCTGACCCACTACAGGTGCAAGTCTGTATAAAGTTAGAGCGTGACATGGGTTTTATTGGCAACTCTGTCATTCCCAATTGTGACATGACTCTTATGTTTGTTAATTACCAATAAAATTATGAATGCAAGATTTGCTTTTATTAATGATGTTTGAGGTACTTTTTTTTAGCAAGTAAAAATTACAGCAGCATCAAGCTTACTTGAGTAAAAGATGCGAATAGATGACATTCTATATTTCCTGGTTGTCAGATGTTCCAGAGTAACATCTTCATTTTCTTTTTTAAAACATTCCCATTTACATCACGAGCATTTGAAAAATAAGGTTCTGATGCTGGCTGTCACAAGGCAGCAAGTGGTCAATAAAAGGGCTGCCGCAGAGCTGCTTCTGGAGAGTATCGATATTAGGTCAATACAAACGTCACTAGATTATTATGGAAAAATATCAATTAAGATTTCAGAACAGATCTACAAACATTAGAGTTTTACTGATGCAAGGCTGATTAGGACAAGGAATAAAAGTGCCAAAGAACACAATGCAGTATTTTTTCCTATGGGCACATGTAATTAATAGCAAATGATTGAAGATGGTTAGGTTAAATGATATGCCGCCAACAACATATTAAACATTGCAGCAAATAGCCTGATGCTCCCCAGACAGTATCAGCTTCAGAAATGCAAAATACTGCCATTTAAATTCCAACATCCAGCGTACAGGCATTGTCAATGAAACAAAAGCTAGTTGGATCTGTATTCATTACCTGTATTCATTTTAAAAAAACACTGATCACTGAAGAATCTGAGCAATGTGAAAAGTGCCATTCTGAGAAACAAAACTAAAAATTATTTTTTTATTATTCATATATAAGATGAGTTTAGGTTGGCATTTATTGCCCATCTCTAGGTGTCTTTGAAGTGAGTGGCTTGCTAGGCCATTTCAGAGGACGGTTAAGAATCAACCACATTGCCGTGGCTCTAGAATCATGTGTAGGTCAATTTTCTTCCCTAAAGAACAGTTGCGAACAAAATGCATTTTTGGAACAATCAACAGTGGTTGTCATTACACTAGCTTTTAAATCCAGATTTTTATTGAATTCAAACTTACCTATTTGTCTTGGGTGGGATTTAAACCTGGCTTTTTGATTACCAGTCTACTGACATTTTCCAAACTGATATGTAAGATTCAAATCCACACTTCAGAAGTAAAGGAACAAGCCTAAGTCTTGATAAAATAAAAACTCTTTGATTTAAAGCAACTTAAGGTTCGAATATCGACACAGCATTTAACATGGACACTCTGAAATTATCACAATTACTTAAGGTTCCAGTATGTGTTTTCCTCATAACTTAATGTGCTCCACCCCTATTACAACAAAAATGTTAATGATATATTCCTATGTCGTAGACAATTAACAAAAGGTTGGGTATATTACAGAGACAGGAGCAAAATACTGTGGATGCCGAAATTTGAAATAAATATAAAAATATTGGAACTACTCAGCAGATCAACTAGCATCTGAGGAGAGAGCAAAACAGTTAACTTTTCAGATCTGTAACTTTCAGCAAAATAAGTTCACGGATCCTGAAACGTTAAGTGTCTGCTGTCAGATGTTTGCATATTTTCAGCATTTTCTGTTTTTATTTCATCAGGGAGGAATACCTATTGCCACTGTCACCATGGTAATAATTGATAGGGGAGTTTATGTGACAGTGCAGTGTCTGACAGCAGAGTGTGGGTGTAAGACAGTATAGTTTATTTCTGTGAATGTATAAAATGATTAAAGAAAAATTCATGGTGAGAGAATATTTAATTCATTTTTGTAGCCTTGGTTTTCTTGTCCTCCTTGAAGGTTGTACCTTTTACTCAGGTACAGTTTCATCAGTGGTGTTGACAATCCTGCTAACTTCAGGAACATTGTTGAACTTCATGTGTGAACTTTGTCTGCAAGAGTCGATAATCTGCTCCATGTTAGGGGTACTGTAATTAAGCCTGATCCTGTCCTCATAGGCACACTTTAAGACACTGGTCACCATGTATGGATTGGGAAATTCACCTGATTTGCTGTTATCAAAATTTATGAACACAGAGCCCCATTACTGTCTTTTGTAAATCTAACAAATCAATGGATTAAACGTTGAGACCTCCCTGAATTATACAGCACAGTATGACTCTTTATAGCATGTTTAGCCATTGTGTTCACTTAATGGGAAATAGTGGAGCAGTGGTACTATCATCGGACTAGATTCGGTCTAATACCTCAGGTACATGGGTTTACATTTAATGAGGCTACTCAGTGGAATTTAAATTCAATTAATTATTTTACAAAAATCTGCAGTTGAAAGGTAATCTCAGTTAAGTCAACAAAGGAACTAACTCTGATAGTAGTTAAAACCCATCTGGTTCACATGTGTCCTTTTAGGGAAGGGAGTCTGCTGTCCTTAACCAGTCAGTCCTACACGTGACTCCACAGCCACAGAAATGTGACTGCCTCTGAATTCATGCCTGAAAGGGCAAGACACTCAATCCAAGGGCAGTTAGGGGTAAGACGTCAAATGCTGGTCTTGCCCCTTCTTGTGAGAGAATAAATTAAAAATCATCTCAAGATCAAAGTAAGAGTTAGTTTGTCACGTACCATTTTCGAAGGAAACAATCTGTCTGGATCTAGAATCCTATAAAATATCAAGCGCTGGTTTCCCATTACAAAGCAAATTCCTGTTATTTTATTAAGACCGTTGTTTATACAATGGCCATATAATCAGTTATGGAATAATTCCAATTTCCCAATTTGTAATGACTGTAAAATTGAAGTGTTTGATGTTCCACCTTTTTGGAAATGCAACTTTAAACAGAATTTGTACAGGGATATAAAAAGGAAATTATAAGATTATAAGCTAAAAGGTTTACATAAAATAGTAAAATGGATATTATTTCATTTTTATTATCCATAGAAACCGCGTGATAGCTTTGTGCTTTATACAGGAAATTACAAGCTACATTTCCAAAGATATGAGTAGCTGATGAGGGTTTAACTAAAAACAGAGAACTTCAACAATAACTGCTCTTTGTTACAGATCTTAGTTATATGCTTTTAATAATAAATTGCGTTTGCTGATTGCACCGAACTCTGGTATTATTTACCAAGAGCGAACTAATTTAACGCAAAAGTATATATCTGCAACAGCAAGAATCTCAAATTGGCAGGCAAGCACTGAGCTGTTTTATAAGAGGAACCTTTAAAATTAGGAATGTAACAGTTTATGTAACTAGTGTGACAAAAAAAAGGCCTCATTGAACAGTTAAACTCTGCAGATAACTTCACAGAAAATATATAGGAGTCACTAAGGACATAATTTAAGTAAAAAGATATGGTAAAATGCACCAGCAAATTCAAGGAAATTTTGACTAAAAAAACCCTTCTCGTCTCTTCGCTATTCTTTTAATTCTTTTAACAGCCAACGTTCCAGCAACCTAATTTCATGCCTCTTTCAGTATGTGTTCTCAATCAGTTGTTTGTGGGTTTACCGTGTGATCATCTTGGACGGGCGCTTTGTCCTGAAGGAAGTGTCTCATTTGCTGTGTGCTATCTTATTTCTGACAGAAATCTGGATGCATCCAACTGTGAACCGAAAGCATGTGGTGCCACTCTTTAGAGCAAACTAGCCAGCACGATGGCTCACTGGTTAGCACTGCTGCTTCACAGCGCCAGGGATCCAGGTTTGATTCCCACCTCGGGCGACTGTCAGTGTGGAGTTTGCACTTTCTCCCCATCCTGCAAGGGTTTGTTCCAGTTTCCCCCCACACTCCAAAGATGTGCTGGCCAGGTGAATTGGCCATGCTAAATTGCCCAAAGCGTTAGGTGCATTAGTCAGGGGTAAATATAAGGTAGGGGAATGGATCTGGGTGGGTTACTCTTCAGAGGGTCAGTGTGGACTTGTTGGGCCAAAGGGCCTGTTTCCACACTGTAGGGAATCTAATCTAATCAATCTGGTCATTTGACACTAAATACAAAGGGACTGCAAGAAACAAGTGCTGGGTCTAGTTGACTTCTTACAAAATCATAAACAAAAAACAATGCTGGAAGCACTTAGTAGATCCATGAGATATTTATTGCCTGGCACTAACTCATTGTGGAGGAAATGTGTTTGTACGCTGCATAGACTGAAATGAAATGTTGCAGTATTTTCTAAATTTGTGTCAGAGTTGCAGCATTCGCAATTATTTATTTTTGTTTATTCTCTCAGAAATCATTGTTTTGCAAGTTAAAAGATCACTGTTGCAGGAAAAGTATGGAATTAGATGCTAACTTTATCTAACTGAATAAAAACACAAGAAAGCAGCCACTGGATTCAATGAGCTTGTGCAATCTCTTGTGAACAACACCCATTCTTCACCATATATTTCTATTTTCCCATCTATATTCCACCTGATAAAGAAGCAGCATTTTGAAAGCCAGCGCTTCCAAATAAACCTGTTGAAGTATAACCTAGTGTTGTGTGATTTTTAACCTTATAATATTAAAAGAATACCTTCACTATTACCCTTGGGGGATATCAGAACTGAAACTGATCTAGCTTTCAAATCTCACCCCCCAAAGCCCCCCACCCCGCCCCCAGTTCTGTGTTATAGACTAGATCCTATTCCGGGACAACCTATCCACATTTGTTGCAAAGGATGCTGAATTCAACTGCAGTCTCCTGGCTTTGCCTCCACTCCTAACTTAATCCAGATACTGCCGTACTGACCGAGCCTGGGACTTACAGAATCTGAATAGATCAGTCATTAAACTGAATCTGAGCAATCAGTGTTTTCCTGAAATTTGAATAAGTCAAACTAAAGGGGTGTTATTCCAATCTATTAAACTAACAACTTAGATTGGCTGAGAATACACAGTCCAGTATTTAAACAGCTATCCTATGAAGTGCTATCTCAAAATGCATGAAAATGTAACTCTGATTGGCTGATTATTGTCTACAAGAAAGTCTGTCTAGTCACTGTTAGTTGTCATAACAGATTAATTTTTAACATTTATGGCCTCCTCATTATTGAACTATTTTTGAATAGTGTATTTTAGACAGATAAAAGAGATTCTGGGCAAGAATTTCACCTTGCACACATGACTTGCTTATTTGCATAAATTGACCCTTTCTCTTTGCTGTTTTATGCTATATATCTGATCCAATCGTTTCTCAACTAACAATGAACTAAATGAACTTAATTCTTGAGGGTTCTCTGTTGCATTTTCAATAGCAGCTCAGGGAGCCTGAACCTAGCTTTGTTCATAGTACGTGCTAACTTCAGAATATTTGTCTGGGCAGCAGTTCATCAGTCATGAATAACTCTTGTCGATTCTCTCAATGAAATAAAGACTCGCATTGAGATTGTGCCATCTCAAAGAGGTTTACAACCAAAGGAGTAGTTTGAACTGTTGTCGTCTAGGACACAGCAGACAATGTTGTCAACGTCTCACAAAGAACACCCCAGCTCAAAACATTTCAGGCAGATATTTCAGAAGTGAAATTAGGGAACATTTCTCCACATTCAGGGTTTTAGAAATTTGAATTTCTCTTCCACAAATGATAATTCATGATAAGTCATGTTTTAATTTTAAAACTGAGATTGATGGACTTTGGTTAAGGAATTATGAAGGGATGGGGGAAACATGGAATTAGGTGACAGATTAGCCATACTCTTACTGAATGGTGCAACAGACCTATGGGCCTGCTCCTCTTCCCTTGTCCTTGTTCAAAGCAATGTCAAGGAATATTTCTCAATCACCAGAGAGGGAAGACAAGACTTTGGTTTGTCCAAAAGATGACCAATGTTGCTCCCTTGCTATTGTAATGATGTCATTGTAATAGAGGTCTACAGCACGCAGAAAGGCCCTTTGGCCCATCAAGTCTGTGCCAGTCAAAAACAACCACCTAACATATCTAATCCCATTCTCCAGCACTTGGCCATAGCCTTGGCAGTGCAAGTGACATCAAAATACCTCTTGAATATTCTGAGGGTTTCTGCATCTACCACCCTTACAGGTTGCAGATTCCTACCACTCTTTGACTGAAAAATGTCTTCTAAGCCTCCTGCCCCTTACCCTGAATCTATACCCCAACTCATTGATCCCTCCACCATGTGGCAGCTTAAATTATGTGCTCAGTCTCTGGCACGGGACATGAGTCCACAGCAGTGGTGCTATTACTGGCCACAGCAGCTACACCAGTGTTGTCTCTGTTTTCTTTATCTCAGATCTTTGATTATTCTCAACCAAGATGACAGGAGGATGACTTTCTAATTTGCCTACAAAAAAATTATACATAATACTGTTGTAAGACAGCCTACAGCTTGCAAACTCATCCCTGGAGCATTCACACACACCTTGTGGATCTACAGCGTCGCTGGGGGGAGAGTGAAAAACAGTTCACCCATCTTACTGTTAACAAAATAGAAAATGACATGGAGTAAAGAATACAGAAATAATTTAAAAACAAATACTGCTAAAATCCTGGCATGGGTGGAGGGTGACACAGTGGTTAGCACTGCTGCCTCACAGCGCCAGAGACCCGGGTTCAATTCCTGCCTCAGGCAACTGTCTATGTGGAGTTTGCACATTCTCCCCGTGGGTTTCCTCCGGGTGCTCCAGTTTCCTCCCACAGTCCAAAAATGTGCAGATTAGGTGAATTGGCCATGTTAAATTGCCTGTAGTGTTAGGTGAAGGGGTAAATGTAGGGAAATGGGTCTGGGTGGGTTGCTCTTCGGAGGGTCGGTGTGGACTTGTTGAGCCGAAGGGCCTGTTTCCAGCCTGTAAGTAATTTAATCTAATCTAAATACCGCAATCTCAGCCAGCACATTGTTCCTGGCATGGAAATAGTCTTCCAGTCCCATGGATGTTATATGACAAGGTGTTGAATACAATGCGTGTAGAAGTTGGAAAATAATCAGCAAGTATTTAGAAAATGGATAAACATTTCAGGTTGCCATTGCCGACCTACTTTCCAGAACACAGATTTTGCAACCTGCTGCAGTTTGTTCTAATTAACATCTGTCACATTCAAGTCAATTTTAAAAATAAAAATATGTATCTCAAGCCGCAATGGAAGAACAGGGCCTGACATATTCTTACAAAACTATAATTTCCAAAAATCTGTGAATCATCTTTCAGCAAAAGGACACTTGCTAGCTGTTTCTATCACCATTTTGTTGGTGTGAAATCAGATTTCATGGGCCATGCAAATGTTGCTGGACTCTTCATTAATAGCAACAAGTTATGATATCCAGTTTTAACTTCAAATCCATGTTGTCTAGGTTAAGGTCAATCATTATCTTTATTGAAAATAATCTAATGAGTTGCCAAGATCACGACAGACATTCCCATTGCATGGTGGCGCTCCAAATACTAAATAGGAAAGCATGATAAAAGTGATCAAAGCTACGTCTAATATGTGTGTGAATTTCGGAGTGGACTTGATGGGCCGAATGGCCTTACTTCCACTCCTATGTCTTATGGAATTGAATGATTAAAATTCAGTCTTTATTCATAAAGAAAGCAATAATGTCATGTTTTCCACTCAGTTTTGTACGCAAATCCAGTGATTGATGAACAGTGGTCCCAGCAATCAAACATGTGTCTTACTTTCATTCTCAAAAAAAATATAAAATCATTTTGCTCAAGTACTGAATAGGTTTTGTGTAATTCATTCCCTGTGGTTCGGTTAACTGATTTTATTCTGCAACATCAAACCTAAAGTTGGACAGAACAGTCTGTTTCTGTGTTGTAGACTCAATGTACTGAAATTTAGTTGCTTCTCAGATGTTCAGCATAGGTTTTGAGCAAATACTGATTAGAAGATAGAGTATTAACATACTCACCATCATGTTTCTTTTCCACAGGCAAAATTAATAATTCACTGCTAGTTGGCACTAAACTTTCCCTCGTGCAAAATCTTGCATTCCTTTCACAAATCAAGATGTTAGACTCTGGACTTTCTTGACTCTGAATATTTATCACTATTGTCATTATATATAACTCTCCTGATGCCCTCTGGCAATAGTAGAACATGGAGTAGCCACCCACAATAAGCCACTTGTTTCCAAGAGGATAGACCAGATATCAAAGTTAACCACCAGGCACAATGTCAGCAGATGGGTTTGTGGGAAGGGAAGAACAAAAGAAAGTTCACCAACTTCCTAATTAGGTGCCAAAATTCGTAACCTGGCTGTCATTATAAATAAATAATTAAGGGACTATTAACCTTGTTGAAAGCTCTGCTGACAGCTTACAGCACTCATTAATCAGATTGGCTGGCAGCTGTTGAGGGTGGGACTTCCACTCACTGAGGGGCTAAAGTCCCATTTCCAACATTTTGATGTCCCCTACGGCATCTTATTGTTAGGGTGAGTGGAGAAGGGTGGGGGGTGATGAATATTTCTTCAACTGTCGGTTTCTTGCCAGCTTTTGCATTGGGACAGTGGGGCAAGCAGTACACCACCCCAAAAAAATCCTGTTTGGTTTATCAACAATCTTTCTGAAGAAGTTTTTCACACAGAGGGTGGTGGTGTGTGTATGGAATGAGCTACCAGAGGATGTGGTGGAGGCTGGTACGATTGCAACATTTAAGAGGCATTTGGATGGGTATATGAATATGGGATATGGGCCGGGGCACTGGCAGGTGGGACTAGATTGGGTTGGGATATCTGGTCGCCATGGACGGGTTGGACTGAATGGTCTGTTTCCATGCTGTACATCTCTATGATTCTATGACTCTAAGTAGTGGATGTGGGCACAGTTACAGCATTTAAAAGACACTTCGATACGTACATGAACAGAAAAGGTTTGGAGAATATGGGTCAAGTACAGGCAGCTGCACGGTGGCACAGTGGTTAGCACTGCTGCCTCACAGCGCCAGAGACCCGGATTCAATTCCCGACTCAGGCGACTGACTGTGTGGAGTTTGCATGTTCTCCCCGTGTCTGGGTGGGTTTCCTCCGAGTGCTCCAGTTTCCTCCCACAGTCCAAAGATGTGCGGGTCAGGTGAATTGGCCATGCTAAATTGCCCGTGGTGTTAGGTAAGGGGTAAATGTAGGGGTATGGGTTGGTTGCGCTTCAGCAGGTCGGTGTGGACTTGTTGGGTCGAAGGGCCTGTTTCCACACTGTAAGTAATCTAACCTAATTAAGTTTGACATGGACTGGTTGGACTAAAGAATCTGTTTCTGTTCTGCATGACTTTATGTCAATACCACAATGGGACAAGCTGCCGAGAGAAATAATACCAGCCCCATCATTTGAAATTCTTAAGACCCATCTTCCAATGGTTATTTCCATTTAATAGTTTTCATTATCAGGACTACCAACTGACCAAGTCTTGTTTGGTTAAGTTAGGACAGTGTGTATGAATATTGGTGGAGTATTGAAATGACTCTGTTGTGCTGACACAACTAAAGCAGCAGCAGAAGGTAGAAACTGTGGTATTAATAACAAAAAAAATTGCATTCACATAAATTTGCATCTAATGTTACTAGGCACAGTTACAATTAAAGAAAAGAAGATCAACAGCAGGAGGTTGATCTCAAATAGTTTTTGCTTCTTACAAATATAGATTGAATATTTTTGGGAAAAAAAATTAATCAAAACCACATTTTTGGCAGTACTTTCCTTGGGAAGATTGTGAGTAGAGAATTACTTCTTGACAGCATACTTAATATTCAGGTTCAAGTTGTTCCCTTTACGTGTGAGTGTTAAAATAGCACTTATAGGTCACACATTATTTGCAAAATTATCATTTATTAACATTTGCTTTTTGGAAAAGTAAAAATAGGAATCCAGTTTTGAAAGAAAAACTTCTTACAGAAGACTGAGGGCTGGTTCAGTGGATGGGATTCATTCTACATATGTCTGTGATTCACCTGCTCAAAATGACCTAGTATTCTGCATCCTTCACCTTCATCAGCATTAAAACCCACACTCAAAAGAAAGACACAGATGGAAACTATTACATCTCACAACCAGCAGAAAAGTTCAAATCCATTTTGTCGATACACATACACAGACTCTCCAAAGGAAAACTAAGAAGAAAACTTCATTAGTCACTATCATGTATAGTAAATGGATGCAAAGGGAAATGCAACAAGCAGGGATTACCATGATGACCACTCAGCAATGCTGCCTGATAAATGTAGCAAAGAGCCAGTTGAAAATGTAGCGAGGATAATTATTTTGAGAGAAAGGAAGGAAGCAAAGAAAGAAATGAACGATGATGATAACTACACATAATGAGACAGCACTGAAAGGCAACCCAGAGTGCTTTTCAATGAAAGTTGTAAAATGACAAGGAAAAATGAAAAAAAATTCGGACATTTGATAATCTCCTAGTCATTTGCAGTACCAGGCTTCAATTTAAGGTTAATCATGCTTTGATCTAGAAGCATTCTAGACATGAAAAGATATTGAAATCATGTGAATCAGAAGCAAGAAGAGGCTGTTCAGCCCCTTAAGCCTGTTCTGCCATTTGAGAAGATTATGGTTGATCTGATTATTGTCTCACTCCACATGCCCATCTGCAATGTACACTTTCTGACTCTCTTGTCAATAAAGAATTTATTTCATCCTTAATTTTGCAAAATCAATCAATATTTTAATCATCCGTTATTTTTTTCTTTCACTCTCTCAACAGTGAAGATTAAACCTTTTAATAAATGAACGAGAAAGGAGGTTGCTAAACCACTGATGAAGATCTTTGCTTCCTCACTCTCCACAGGAGTCGTACCAGAGGATTGGAGGGAGGCGAATGTTGTTCCTCTTCTCAAGAAGGGGAATAGGGAAATCCCTGGCAATTACAGACCAGTCAGTCTTACGTCTGTGGTCAGCAAGGGTTTGGAAAGAATTCTGAGGGATAGGATTTTTGCAAAAGCATAGCATGATTATAAGCAGTCAGCATGGCTTTGCGAGCTGCAGGTCTGGCCTCAAATCTTATTGAGTTCTTTGAGGAGGTGACGAGACAAGTCGATGAAGATCGAGCAGTGGATGTTGTGTGAATGAACTTCAGCAAGGCATTTGATAAGGTTCCCCATGGTAGGCTCATTCATAAAGTCAGGAGGTATGGGATACAGGGAGATTTGGCTGTCTGGATTCAGAATTGGTTGGCCGACAAAAGGCAGAGAGTGGTTGTAGATGGAAAGTATTCTGCCCGGAGGTCAGTGGTGAGTGGTGTCCCACAGGGCTCTGTTCTTGGGCATCTGCTCTTTATAGTTTTAATAAATGACTTGGATGAGGAGGTTGAGGGGCGGGTTAGTAAGTTTGCCGATGACACAAAGGTATCGAGGGCTACTGCAGGCTGCAGCACGATATAGACAGGATGCAGAGCTGCGCTGAGAAATGGCAGATGGAGTTCAACCTGGATAAATGCGAAGTGATGCATTTTGGAAATTCACACTTGAATGCTGAATATAGGATTAAAGACAGGATTCTTGGCAGTGTGGGGGAACAGAGGGATCTTGGTGTTCAAATGCAGAGATCCCTCAAAGTTGTCACCCAAGTGGATAGGGTTGTTAAGAAAACATATGGTTTTGGCTTTCATTAATAGGGGGATCAAGTTTAAGAGCTGTGAGGTTTTGCCACAGCTCTACAAGACCCTGGTGAAACCACACTTGGAATATTGTGTCCAGTTCTGGTCGCCCTACTATAGAAAAGATACAGAGGCTTTGGAGAGGGTGCAGATAAGGTTTACCAGGATGCTGCCTGGACTGGAAGGCTTGTCTTACGAAGAGAGGTTGACTAAGCTTGGACTTTTCTCTCTGGAGAGAAGAAGGAAGAGAGGTGACCTGATCAAGGTATACAAGGTAATGACAGGCATAGATAGAGTCAATAGCCAGAGACTTTTCCCGAGGGCAGGATTGACTGGCACATGGGGTCATAGTTTTAAGTTGTTAGGAGGAAGTTGTAAAGGAGACGTCAGAGGTAGGTTCTTTACGCAGAGAGTTGCGAATACATGGAATGCATTGCCAGAGGTGGTGGCGGAAGCAGAGTCATTAGGGACATTTAAGTGACTGCTGGACATACACATGGGCAGCAGTGAATTGAGGAGTGTGTAGGCTAGGTTATTTTATTTTAGATCATGGAAGGGGCTGTTCTGTGCTGTACTTTTCTATGTTCTATGTTCTAAATACAGACTTAATGGCATGGCCACATTAGTTGTATTATTTACATCTGAAATGTTTTTCACATAACTTGAAGACGTGTGTTTTGAGATATGCCTATTGCTATTACCACCTCGGACTCATTGACTTTGGCTAGTTGCTGCTCTAACTTCAAACATCGACTATCCTGAAGGACAAACTACAAAAGCAGCTGAGAGCCACTGGCTCATCAGTATCAAAGCTTAAACTCGTCTGTTTAATTGATGAGCAGACTGCTGCCATGCTTTAAGTCTAATATCAAAGAAATATGTTTGTTGGGTCCAGTATTAGGTCAGCGTGTGATAAAATATGAAGAGAAGAAGGTGAAAATTACATGGAAATTACTTAACTCATTGAGGTTCAATGGTTCAGAATGAAGTATTGAGTAATTAGGATTATGCACTGATGTAACTGAAGTATTAATGTGCACACTATTGGACATTGCGAAAGTAGCCTGGTGTGCATTGGGTCCACGGAGTTTATGGAAGTGCCAGGGTCTCGGAGAGCTGGTGAGACATTCTTGTTGCTCAATGAAGGCCTGGTGTCAGGTAAATTAGTGGGTCTTACCTGGATCAAAAATCCATGGGGGTAGATACCCTGCTTCCCCAGAGAGCTGCTGGCTAATCAGAGATGGTGGGTTGTAAGCTCATCAGTGTTATGGTGAGACAGTGGCTTTTGATAAAGGTCCTGGATCAACCATTAAGTCATATAGCATTTTGCCACATTGTGCAGGTAGGACATTGATGTAGGACCGTGCTGGACAGGTACATGACCACCCCTTCAGAATGATCATTGCTGACAAGCTGACTGGTTTCCTGTATGTATTAAAAACAATGCAAGATGGAAGTATGGTGAGCCTGAATGGGAGGGGAAAGCACATAAAGACAAGGCAGAGATGCTGTAGCGCCCAAGTAAATACAAAATGAATGCATGCTAAGAAAGCAAGCTAAGAATCCCGAAATGCACTCTTTTTTGATCCATGGCAGTGGCCTTACAATGCATGGTGTCAGTGTGCATCACAGTGCAGCAGTGGAGAACTGCATTCTATGTGAATGAGAGATGTGTTGTGAGGTTATGGGGAGGCTGCTGTGTGTCCAACCTCCATGGTCAAAAGATGTAGGTGGTCACTACCAATGGAATGTACCCTGTAATGTTAGGAACTGCTATCCAAGATGGTGGCCTTGAGGAGCATGCAGTGAGCTGGAACTGTCAGCTATATGCTCAGATTTCCATGTATGGAATCTTTGATATCTAGTTTCCCTCTGCCACTTGTGAGAATAGCAAACAGCATACAAATGAGGTGAGATTAGGACATAATAGAATATTAATGTATGCAAAATCATCTAGTCACTCACTCGTCAGATTCTTGTCTCACCATTCAATTCTTGGCTTCTTTTTCTTGATATCGAGAATCTCATTCTTCTGGTCTCACCATGGTCCATATCATTTGGGTTTTTATTTCCCGAAAAGCTTTTTAAGTTGAGTCTCATTTTACTTGTCAAATCAGATGAAATGTTTTACTTGGTTTTACTTGGGTTTATTGCTCATACATTTTCAGCCCCTTTTCTAAGTGAGATGGTCAAATATTTAATTGTTACACTTTGGCCTTTTAAGAACTTTTCTCCACATGTATTTGTGTAATATTCAAATTTGGTGAGGTGTTTTGGTCCTGCTAGCTTTAGGGAGGGAGTTGGAGGGTGGTGCTCATTGTGACCAGTAACCCCGGCCATGTGGAAAACCTGGAGCTGCTGCTGAATTTAATGACAGCATCTCATTTGCATTTGCCAACTCTGGGGCCTAACTGGTAGCCAGCCAAGTTTAGAAAAGGACTAGCTGCCAGTTTACCATGTCGGTGGAAGAGGATGGACTGAGTTGGGCAAACAGGGATTTTGGGCTATGGAGGAGATAGGGCCATCCAAGAGTGGGGAAGGGTTAATGCAAGACCTGTCCCTTTAGCTCCTCTCTTCTCACCATCCACGTTCTTGTGCATTCTTTACACAATGTACTTGTATCTTTATCAATCTACCAGCCTGTATTCACTGTTCACAACCTGGTCTCTATATCACTGAAGGGCTGAATAGCCTACTTCTATTGCTGTTTGCTCTTCTCCTGAACTGTACACCACTGTAAGGTTGACAGCTGTGACCTAAATTTCCTGTTGCTTGTCATTGCTATTCTCTATCTTGCTCTGTCTCTGACCTCTCTGTCCTTGACCTGCTACTAGTGTTCCAATGAAACTCAATACAAGCTCAAGGAAAGCTTTCTCATATTTCAACTTAGCACTCTACAGACATCTGGATTTAGCACTGAGTGCAACAATTGCAAATGACAGGTCTTAGTCTTCCAAGGTCCAGTGCAGTAAATCAGAACTTAATTCAGTGTTGTTCTAGTGTGCCCACATGCACTACAGTGAGGAGGCTTAAACTTTGGCTGATTTGCGCTGCCTGTGTAAATACCTCTTTCGCTGATCAGGTGTCAGTCACTTGGTTACATATTCAGACTACCCCAGGCATTGGCTGGGAAGTCTCACTCACTGCTACAACCCAGAACCCCACCTCACTCTTCTCACTGAGTCTATGTATATGACCCAACCGTTCATTCATTTCCTTTCTCTCACTCACTTGTTTTGGGATCTTTAAACATTTACTTGAATATATCAGTTGCTGTTGTGAAAAGGGGTTTGTCCTCTACATGGATGGTCTCTCATGGATTCCAGCACTGAAGGATTTCTGCTGGAACCTTGGCCTTACAAAAACTGTGTCGGTGAGTTGCTCGTTTTCTGTCACGTTAGAGCACTTGATGGGGATGGAAGATCTGGGCTGTAAGTTCTGCACCCACCTTGTTCTACATTTTTTTTGCTGGTTCAGTCTTGTCTCATTTCTTTCTTTTTCCCCTCTTTCTTTTTACCCCTGATTCGGGATCAGTTTCTGCGGATTGGAGGGTTGCTAATGTTTTCCCCTCCCACTGCTAACCAATCACTTACCACTTATATGAACACTTCTTTTATTTCTTTACTCATCCCATTTCTTCCCCCTTTGGCTTTGTACCATGAAACCGTTTGTTATTAAATTTTTTAAAAAATTTATTTATTTAGGGTGGGGCAGTTTTCCCTGGAGCGTCAGAGGCTAACGGGTGACCTGATAGAGGTTTACAAAATTATGAGGGGCATGGATAGGATAGACAAAGTCTTTTCCCTGAGGTCGGGGAGTCCAGAACTAGAGGGCATAGGTTTAGGGTGAGAGGGGAAAGATATAAAAGATATATGGGGCAACTTTTTCATGCAGAGGGTGGTATGTGTATGGAATGAGCTGCCAGAGGATGTAGTGGAGGCTGGTACAATTGCAACATTTAAGAAGCATTTGGATGGGTATATGCATAGGACGGTTTTGGAGGGATATGCGCCGAGTGCTAGCAGGTGGGACTAGATTGGGTTGGGATATCTGGTCGGCATGGACGGGTTGGACCAAAGGGTCTGTTTCCATGTTGTATGTCTCTATGAATCTATGACTCTCCTACCCTTCACCTTCCCTTGCCTTCCTTTTCATTCTTTCCCTATCCCCATACTTCACAGAGTTCGATCGATTCGGGATCAGTTTCTGCAGATTGGAGGGTGGCTAATGTTGTACCACTTTTTAAGAAAGGTGGGAAAGAGAAAGCAGGAAATTGTAGACCAGTTAGTCTGACCTCAGTGGTGGGAAAGATGCTGGAGTTGATTATAAAGGATGAAATTACGACACATCTGGATAGTAGTAACAGGATAGGTCAGCATGGATTTATGAAGGGGGAATCATGCTTGACTAATCTTCTGGAATTTTTTGAGGATGTAACTCGGAAGATGGATGAGGAAGATCCAGTAGATGTAGTGTATCTGGACTTTCAGAAAGCTTTTGATAAAGTCCCACATAGGAGGTTAGTGAGCAAAATTAGGGTGCATGGTATTGGGGGCAAAGTGCTAACTTAGATTGAAAGTTGGTTGGCTGACAGGAAACAAAGAATAGTGATAAACGGCTCCATTTCAGAATGGCAGGCAGTGACCAGTGGGGTACCGCAGGGATCAGTGCTAGGGCCACAGCTTTTTACAATATATGTTAATGATATAGAAGATGATATTAGCAACAACATTAGCAAATTTGCTGATGATACTAAGCTGGGTGGCAGGGTGAAATGTGAGGAGGATGTTAGGAGATTACAGGGTGACCTGGACAGGTTAGGTGAGTGGTCAGATGCATGGCAGGTGCAGTTTAATGTGGATAAATGTATGGTTATCCACTTTGGTGGCAAGAACAGGAAGACAGGTTACTTCCTAAATGGAATCAATTTAGGAAAAAGGGCAGTACAGAGAGATCTGGGTGTTCTTGTACACCAGTCAATGAAGGTAAGCATGCAGGTGCAGCAGGTAGTGAAGAAGGCTAACAGCATGCTGGCCTTCATAACAAGGGGGATTGAGTATAGAAGCAAAGAGGTTCTTGTGCAGCTGTACAGGGCCCTGGTGAGACCCCACCTGGAGTATTGTGTGCAGTTCTGGTCTCCAAATTTGCGGAAAGATATTCTGGCTATTGAGGGAGTGCAGCGTAGGTTCACGAGGTAAATTCCCGGAATGGCGGGACTACCTTACGCTGAAAGACTGGAGCGACTGGGCTTGTATACCCTTGAGTTTAGAAGACAGAGAGGGGATCTGATTGAGACATATAAGATTATTAAAGGATTGGACACTCTGGAGGCAGGAAACATGTTTCCGCTGATGTGTGTGTGCTGAACCAGAGGACACAGCTTAAAAATACAGGGTAGACCATTTAGGACAGAGATGAGGAGAAACTTCTTCATCCAGAGAGTGGTGGCTGTGTGGAATGCTCTGCCCCAGAGGGCAGTGGAGGCCCAGTCTCTGGATTCATTTAAGAAAGAGTTGGATAGAGCTCTCAAAGATAGTGGAATCAAGGGTTATGGAGATAAGGCAGGAAGCGGATACTGATTAGGAATGATCAGCCATGATCATATTGAATGGTGGTGCAGCCTCAAAGGGCAGAATGGCCTACTCCTGCACCTATTGTCTATTGTCTATTATCTATTTCCACTGGCTCAAAACCTGCTAGATTTCTATCTTCCTTCAGATTTAACAACCAATCATACATCTGAAAATTTAGCATGGTTTCTCTTTCACATATTCTGTCTAACCTGCTGAGTATTTTCAGCAGTTTACGTTTTAATATCTAATATTGGTTGGCAAAGCTTATCAGTTGGCCCTTCATGGTTTTAAAAAAAACAGGTACACCTTGTTATCAGCAGAAAAAAACGATTCTGACCCCCTTAAAATCATTATATTGGATTGTTCCATGTGTGCATGTAACGTGGATTTCTTCAGCAGCCCTTGACTAGGCCACAGTGCAACATTCCATAAGAAAACCTTGTTCTTACACACTGTGGTTACTTTTAATTCCACATGCTTGAAATGTTTCCAGGAAAGCATGTGTTGTGATCAAACTTGTATGGCAATATTAATTCTTCAATACTTTCCACCTGTACTTGAAACAAGGTTGTAACAATGTGCTGCACAATGCTGGTAATTACGATTTGACTCTGATTGCAGAATTTAGCACATGGCATCTTTTCAACTCAAGTGGCTCGGGATAGTTTGCAAAACAAAAGATGTAGCCTTAAGTGAGTCACAAAATATTCAAGCAGCTATCCATGACTTCCATCATTTTCACAAAAAATCAATGGGACAGTAAAACTCAGACAGGGCAGAGAGATTAATGCTCAATGTACTTTTTCGGAAACATCAGATATTCTCAGTGTTCTACAGCATGATTTTAAAAGGAAGTAAACTCTGCATTTTGGGAGGAAAGATAATTATGCATAGTCCATTAAAAAGGGAAATGTTACCAACTGATATGAGAATGAACGTTGCTCTGTTCTTGTCGTACTACTTTCATTGTTGGAGGAGTAATTACACATTGTATTCATGACCTTTGTCAGCTAGACATAAAGAAAATCCACAAAGACTAAATCAAGACAGTTTTTCTACATGAAACTGCATGTGCAAACTAAGCAAAACTTTACATTGCAGTCCAATGTCCTCATAATGAGTTGGACATGGTTTTGTTCAGATTGTCTAATATACACCAAACCCAAGGTAACAATCAGTTTTTGGAGATAAAGTAATGTTGAGGTTAATAGTTTTTGCTATTATTCAGACATTCTGGTGCAGCAACTCCATGCAGTTAAATACCAACATCAAAACGTTATCTGAGATATGCAGTTAGGTTCACACAGATGGCAATTGGCTGCTCCCTCATCATTGACATATGATGGGCATTGTTGGATTTGCATGGTGGATATAAAGTAGTGATTGTGAATATTTAGAGTTAATTATAAACTAAATTTGCCCTTTTCACTGAGATCCCAAATATTCTGCTCCCACTTCATCTCATTGTCAGCGACCTAGTAAGCAAGAATATCATAAATTGAAAACTCCAAGGCTAATCTAACCCCTGCTATACCAAAAATTGGCCTAATATGTAAATCTATCTTATAACCTCTTGCACCTTATCTCTAGCAAACAATAAGATCCAGAGGAGAGAACTCACCACCACAGAATGGATGAAGCAAATCACATTGATGCATGTAAAGGGAAGCTAGATGAGCTCATGAGGGAGAAGGAATGAGAAGGTTACCATGGCTGATTTAAAGTAGGAGAGATAAGAGGAGTCTTGAGTGCAGCATAAATGCCAACATGGACAGGTTGTGTCAAATAGGCTGTTTCTGTGCTGTATACATGAGGCAATCCTCTGTGAATATTCCACAGAACTTTCAGAGGCTTTCCAAAGGAGCATGTTACAAAGTTTTCACTTAAATAATTGCTGATAAGCCCATCTCTCGCTGAACCACACCCTTTTTCTCAGGAACTGACAACCAGGATGGCAGCAATTTAGTATGTTTGGGTGCATGCACTACCTCATGTGCCCATTTGTTCTATCATTAAGTATATTCAAGGCTGAGATCGGTTTTTAATCAGTAAGTAAGTCAAGTAGTATGGAGAAAAAGCAGGAAAGTGAAATTGAGGATTATCAGATTAGACATGATCTCACTGAATGGCGAAGCAGACTTGATGGGCTGAATGGTCTACTGGGTCTTATGGTCTTTGCATTGCATGCCCTGGTGAAGACAATGCCAATTATGCTTGCTTGGTGTGCAATTCTCCAATATTGGCACAGCCCATTCCAGGTCCCAGTCAATCGACACCATCCAATCCTGGTTACAGTTTTACACTAATTGTTGAAGTGGAACATTAAACGAGGAACATTGATGAAACTGTCGAGCACATTCATGAACAATATGGATTCAAGGACAGTGTACAAACATATTCAACTTTAAGTCTCCTGCAGCAATGTCTATTGACATTGCAGACTACTGGGTTGAATATATGTCCGTTGGACGTGTGCTTCAGGATCTTTTTCACTGAATGTGCTAATTATATGTTCTTATCAAAGGACCACACACACACACAGCATCCAATTTTTCTCACTGGAGCTGAATCACGAGTAATCAGAATGAGATCACTGCACGGGCTTGTGCATGTTAAATATAAGACACAGCACCTGTCCTCAAACTGATCTTAAAATAAAATGTCTCTTCTGTGAATGTGACTTTTATAGAAGAGGAAATGTGATTGGCATCTTAAACAGCCATGAATGAGTGGTTAAAATGCTGACAGGGATTAATATGGCACAAAAAATAAATATAGACAGTGACAAACCAAAGATCAAGGTCTGAACCCATCTAATACCTTTAACATTTAATGGAAATCTGTTCATAAAGAATTTGTAATTTTGTCACAAAAAACACAAAAGAGAAATTCCTAATTCAGGAACAGAAATACTTTCTACCTGTGCTATTTCCTTCGTTACTGAAAAAGCATTTGCAAGAACCATGAAGGCTGTACAATGAGGATATTAAGATGTGGAGGATACATAAATATCTTTCAACACTGCTGCACGTTCTACTTGTATCTTAAATTGTCCTTGCTCCTCACACACTCGAATTATCACAGAGGGCTTTCACCACTCATCTGGTCCGCTGCGGATTTGGAACACTGGAATTCTCAAAAATTATTTCTCAACTGTCCTGTATCAATGAAAAATGGCTAAAGACAAATAGTTCAGTATCCCCCAGATGGAGCTAACTGGATGTGGTAAATTAAAATCAGAATTTATTTGGAGTAACTTAGAACTCAAGATAAAAGAAAAGAAAGCCTTGAGAATCGTTAATTTTTGTGATTTTAACTACCGCAAAGTTCACAGTTAACAGAAAGCTGGGGCTGGTAGTTGGCACTAATACAATAGCTGTTGAGGCATTTAATCTCCTGCAGCAAGATATGGTCACTGGGCAGGAACACAAAGTAATTTAAACAAACATTTTAATACCTCAAATTAAAAGCCTCCTTTTCACTTTGATGAATTGTGTATGCAGTTCACAAAACTTACAGCTCAAAAATACTGTCTATTGGAGTGTTCTTCAGGCTTTAATAAGGGGAATACCAGGGTTATAAAACCTACCAATATGGAGAACTGCATCTTAATTCCACTGTTGTGATCCAACGTATGTTCCTTATTAGATATTCAGAAAATCATGAGATTCAATCAGAACTAGTTCCACAACTGATGATTGCATATAATAAAAACCATAACAAGCATAATATTTTGTTTCCTTAACTTAATGAACACTGCACCTGATAATATCAATGTCAGATTGAAATCTCTAAGGATAAGAATCAAAGTATTCATGCTCACTTTGCTGATATAATAACTTAAATGATGTTCATTGTTACAATACATTTTAGTAATAGATATTTTCTCATCAACCTAGTCAGAAGCATTTTTCCAACAAAGGTGGGACTTAAACTTGGGTCTTTTGGCTTAGAGGTGAGGACACTGCCACTATGCCAGAATAATACAGTTCAGTATTACAGAATTTGAGACAACAAGACACAGTGATTCACATTAAACCATCTCTTTGCTTGCTTCCAAAGATGGACGGATGATTTTAAATGTGCACAGGAGTGAGATGGAAGCCATCTCTTCAGCTGACTTACAGGTAAATTGCTTAGACATCTTTTAGGGATTGCTGCCAACTGATTGATTGCAGGGATTATCATTCTTGTGTTGTTGAGGCAATGATTACTTGAAGGCAGTTCCAAAACAAAGTGTATAGCTATCATCATCCAATCAATGTTATTACATTGACAAAGGCAAATTCTTCATTGACCAAAGCAAATTCTTCAGGACATTGCAGTAAGGGATGAGAATGCACTGTCAGAATGATTTCACTGTAACCAGTTGACTAAAAGCTTCGCTATATCAATGACAAAACCGATTAAGATTTTGATGTAAAACTTTTTTTCAACATTTCACCAGACTTTACATTGCAATGTTAAAATAAAGTTGTCATAGTCTATAGGGCTGCTCTTACCATTTGAGAGAGATGACTGGTAGTGGAGAGATTGAGAAAGAGAGATCTTCATTGCAGCTATGGTACTGCACTTGCAATCCACAGTTTTCCTTTCAAATCTCAAAAAAATGGAAAACAGAATTCAGTGAACCTGATGATTTGTTGTAAACTAAAAATGGAAACTATTGCACAGGTCATTAAAAATTTACCTGGCCCAGTGATGTCTTCCAGGGAAGAGACCTATCATCCCTTTATTGCTAATTGAGGCTGATACGCTATGAGGTGGTTAACTCATTTGGCTGGACAACTGGTTTGCAATGCACCGACAGCATGGGTTCAATTTCCACACCAGCCGAGGTTACCATGAAGGATTCTCCTTCTCAACCTTTTCCCTTGCCAGAGGCATGGTGACCCTCAGGTAAAACCACCCCTAGTTATCTCTCTAATGAGACAGTGCAACTATTTACTATGGATGGAGATAAAACTAGGTGACCCATGAATTAGAAACCCAATACTAGCTTTACCATTCAATATAATCATGGTTGATCTGATCACTCCACATTCTTGCCTCTCACGCTAACCTGTAATGCCTGTGAATGGCCATTTGCCCACCCAAGCACCAATGGAGACCTTTAATTGGGAAATGAATGCCCAAAGGTCTCATCCAACCACCACTGTCATTTTACCAGCAGTAGATAGCAGTCATCACATGGAGACCTGGAAAGCAAATACTGTTGGGGTTGCTTAGGGTTTCCCAGAGTGGTGTCTGGTTGAGGGAATGGTAATCAGGAAGGGGAGCCTCCAATTGCTACACCTGCATCCTCCATCACAAGGCCATCCCAGACCCATGTCGTACTCTCAACTCACCTTTGGCTTGGATCCTTTGTTTACCGTGTGTTTCTGAATTGCCACCACTTCTCCCCTAGTGACGCCACCTACATCGGATAGCTGTTGGTCTCTTAATTTGAAAATCATTTTATTTAAACTCCATATAATCCTGGCCGGACACTCTCACAGGGGCAGAAGCCTCCGAACCCCCACCTCCCCCACCACCACTATCCCATGGTTCTTGAATCCAGGCAGGGCCTGCTGCTGTCATATAATAAGGTGATTAGGGGTGGAGCTTGTGTTTGATCTCCATCCAGTGGGTCATCTAATTCAAACTTCACCCATGGTATCAGCCTCAGTTAGCATCTAAGGGATGATAAGTCCCTTTACTGGATGACATTAGTGAGCCAGGTAAAGCTTTAATGACAGTTTCAAATTGTGTTTTACAACAAATCATCAGATTCATTGAATTCTGTTTCCAAATTCTCTATATTGAAATTTGACAGGAAAGCTGTGGTTTCTAAGTGCAGTACCATTGCTACCATGAAGGTCCCTTCCTCTCAGGTTCTCCACCACCAGTCATCTCTCTCTAATGGGACTATGGCATACTTTTCATAGCAACTATAAGTTAATGTATCTCGGCAGTATGTTAAAAATTAACAGACCCTTCTCTTTGGTTTCAATGACACTGGTTTCAAGAATGCAGTCAGAGTGCAAATTGCTGAAATGGTGTTGTGAGAACAAATCATACATAACACATAGGAGTGGAAGTAAGGCCATTCGGCCCATTGAGTCCACTCCGCCATTCAATCATGGCTGATGGGCATTTCAACGCCACTTACCAGCATTCTCCCCGTAGCCCTTAATTCCTTGTGACATCAAGAATCTATCAATCTCTGCCTTGAAGACACTCAGCGTCCCGGCCTCCATTGCACTCTGCGGCAATGAATTCCACAGGCCCACCACTCTCTGGCTGAAGAAATGTCTCCGCATTCCTGTTCTGAATTGACCCCCTCTAATTCTAAGGTGAAGTTTAATATCACCTGTGGGTAGGGTACAGGGTTCCTATCGTAGGGGATGTGGGAATGTGACTTTCAGATCTACAGAATTGAGAGAAGATTAAACTAGCAGCTTGTGAAGTGAGAGGAAATCTGAATGAGAAAATAAGGATATAAAACAAATGCAATTATCATAACTATCTCTGCAATCCAGCAGTGAGTCACAATAAATTCTCTTATGATGCTAGGTGATGCCACAACTTGACAGGTGTTAAGCCAGATAACAACAGCCAAATGTGTCTAGTGCCTCAGGAAACACACAACCATTTTGTTGCTTTTGAAATACTTGCTTTACTTTTCATTGCCAGTCTTTGTATTTTTTTCAGAGACTACATGTCAAGTCTGTCAATGACCTGCTATAAAATATGCATTGAATTTAAAACCTCATTCAATATTTTTTGTGCTCAGTTCCATGCACACATTTCTCCTCATTTGTTCAGGAGGATGAAGTTTAACAAACACAGCATATCCTCATTACACATTTTCTGGCATTTTTGCTTTGCTGATATTATTCTATAAGAGCTTTTTCATCTTAATTTGAATAGCATTATTTAAACCAAGTATAATCCTGACACAATGATATTTTCATGGGACTTTATTTCAGAAATTGTGGACATTCAACAGAATGATTCACAGTGGCTTATGTAAGCGATCTTTAATATTAACAAACCAATCCCACATTGGAATAGCTCATATGTAATCTGGAATCCCTGAAACAGTTAATAGGGTAACCCCTCTTGGGCAGTACTATTCTAAATAACATCATTAAGAACTGAATATCCATGCTAGAAAGTGACACACAAGTAAAACCTTCACTTAGAAATATATAAATTACAAGGAAAAAGAATGACACATGAAAACCTAAAAACTAAATAAAGTAATTCACTTTACACTGAAAATAATAGAAATGGAGGAACAAAAAAAACCTTAACATAAATATTTAATAATTAAACATTATTTTATGCAAAGAAGAGTTACTTGGACTTAAGCAGCTTTTTGTAAATTGCTCAGTAAACAGCATTAGCTACTGTCTTTATTTTTTTTTAGATTACTTACAGTGTGGAAACAGGCCCTTCGGCCCAACAAGTCCACACCGACCCGCCGAAGCGCAACCCACCTATACCCCTAACCTAACACTACGGGCAATTTAGCATGGCCAATTCACCTGACCTGCACATCTTTGAACTGTGGGAGGAAACCGGAGCACCCGGAGGAAACCCACGCAGACACGGGGAGAACGTGCAAACTCCACACAGTCAGTTGCCTGAGGCGGGAATTGAACCCAGGTCCCTGGCGCTGTGAGGCAGCAGTGCTAACCACTGTGCCACCGTGCCGCCCTTTTGGTATCTTTTGGTATCATTAAAATGTTAACTCATGTCAATTGTAAATATATCACTCCTTACACTTTGGGATCAAAGAGGTAAGTTTTAATGAGCGTATTAAAGAAGCACAGAGAGGTGGAGAGGTTTAGCGAGAAAGTTTCAGAGCTTAGGACCTATGTCGCTTGGGTCACAGTTACTGACAGTTAATGGTGAAGTGAGTGCTGTTGCCTAAGATGTTTAAAAATGTAAATTCCTTGGAAAGTTGTAGGATTGTAGGAAGGGAATTGATATTGAGGGGCAAGGCCTTGGAGAGATTTAAATGCAAGAATGAGAATTTGAGAGTCAAGGCTTCTGTGCACCTGGAGCTAATATCAGCCAGCGAGTACATGGATGATAAGCTGAGTGTGGTAGAAACAGGCTGCAGGCTCTGGGTGAGCTTCAAATATCAAATACAGATTACGGTGTAACTATTGAAGGTAACAGATGTTGTTAGAATTGGAACATACGTGGAGAAATAGCTCCCAAGTTCTGAAAGAAATAGAACTTTAGAAGTAGAAGATTCTGATGAAGGGTCACTGGATCTGAACCATTAACTCTGCTTTCTCTCCACAGATGCTGCCAGACCTGCTGAGCTTCTCCAGCAATTTCTGGTTTTGTTTTAGAACTTTCACTAAATTATTGTAGGTCATGAAAAACATTGCAAAGACATTGCACAGCAAAAAGGTTGGGGTGTTGCATTCTAGCTCTTGCAGAGAATAGTGAGTTTTTCACACTTTTCCAGTGCCAGATTTATTTAATAACTTTTCTAGCAATGTTTGATAGCACCGGATCCCATTCTGCTGAACAAGTTTTCCATTATGAATGGGACACATCTGATATTCAATTTTCCTCTTGTCAGTCATCAGAAATGTTACCAGTATCAGAATAGTGTAACCATGCTTGGTAGGCAGGAGAATTGATGTTTTGGGCATAAACCCTTCATCAGGAAGGGCTTATGCCTGAAATGTTGATTCTCCTGCTCCTCAAATCCTGACCTGCTGTGCTTTTTCAGCACCACACTCCCGACTCTGATTTTCAGCATCTGCAGTCCTCATTTTCTCCAACACTGTATGACGCTAAAGTCTCCCGAAATGGGAGCCTATAATTATTGTTGAGCGCACAGTGTTAACAATTAAGCTGATATGAAGAAGACTTTTTAAAAAAATTCTTATTTCATCAGACGTGAGTATTATTGCCAAGGTCAGCATTTAATGCTAATCCCCAAATTGCCCCTGGAGAAAATATGGATGCTGTCTGCCTGAAATGTTGCAGTCCCTATAATGACCGTGCTTCCATTGTGCATTGGATAGATCTTTCAGTTTTTACCATGTTGCAATAAAACAAACTGTTTGATTCATTGAGGACGGTATGTGGCTTTGAGGGGAACATGAAGCTGATGGGATTTGACAATGGTAATACCACTGAATATCAATTGGACGTATTTTATTCTCTTCCACTGGAGGTAGCTCTTATCAGGCATGAATGTAGCATGAATGATAGTTTCCAATTATCAGTCCAAACACAGATACTATCCAGGTCCTGCTGCATGCATGCAGAGACTGTTCAAATATCTGAGGAGTTGCAAATGGCATTGTAAACCATGCAATCATGAACATTCTCATTTCTAACCTTATAGGGGAAAGGTAATTGATGAAGCAACTTTAGATATTTGGATCCAGATCACTTCCTTGAGGAACTCCTGTTAACAATGCCATTTGCTATTACTGAACTCGAGTACTGGTTCACAAGTAGACTGCGATTGGTAGAGATGTTGCCATGACAATTGCATCAGTTAGTGATGACTGAAATGTATTTGCCCAGCTTTGTTTAAAATGTAAATTTTAATGCAGGCATTATACCAACCAATCCAGCCCCTTCATCTCATTCAGTAAAAATGCTGCTTTCTCTTTACTTTGGTATTTCTTGTAAATTGACCCGCTGAGTATGAGACAAAAAGCTTGAGAAAATGTGTCTTTTTTAGGAATACCTCAAAAGCCATGGGAACGAGATGATTGATCACCAACAATCATAATAATTCTCCTTTGTGCTGAGTTAAATCCCAACCTTGTGGAGAGTTTTCCCCGGATTCCGATTGACTTCAGACTTGCTGGGGTTTCTTGATGCTATGTTCAGTTAAATACTGCCTTCATGGAAAAGGTAATCCCCGTTTATCTTTGATATTCAATTCCTTTCTCCATATTTAGACCAAGGGTGTAATGTGGTCAGGGGCTGAGTACCCTGGCATAAATGAACCTGAAAATTGTTGAGCAAGTACCCTCAATAGCACTGGGTATGATAATACACCTTCCATTAGAGTGAGTGTCGGCCTGCAATTGGCTTAATTAGGTTTGCCCTGTTTCTTGTGGACAGGTTACACCTGGGCAACTTTCCATCTTGTCAAGGAGATGTCAGAGTTGTAGTTATCTTAAAACAGCTTGGCTTTTCTGGTGCTTAAATCTTCAACTATTGCCAGAATGTTGTCAGGGCCCAAAGCCTCTGCAGGAACTAGTGCACCAGCATTCCTTTATATCACATGCCATGACTTGATTGACTGAAAACCTTTTGAAATTAATTCGCAGAATGTGGGTGTCACTGGCAAAACCAGCATTATGGCCTAGCCTTATTTACCCTTTCGAAACTGGTGGTGAGCTGCTTCCTTGAACAGAACTGAGTATTTAGTTTGGATACTTCAGTGGTCACTAACAGTGAATCATACTGCTGTATGATTGCCGTGGTGGGAACTGAACTTATGGCTCTTGAGGGTGTGTAAAAGCAAACCTGTCAGTACAGTCATACTCTACTGAGTCAGAGGTCTCTGGATTACTAATCAGGAATAGCTGCCAAACCAGCATGCTGAATATGTTACCACCTGTGTCATACCAGGTTCTGCTTTATTGTTGTCTTTTGTGTTCATGCCTGGGCTCTAACACATCATTGAGCTAAATGCACTATTCTTATCTTATTGTTTAACTGTCCACCGCCATCCACAACTGAATGTGACTCTCTGTACAGCATTATTCACATCCCTTATTTGTGGGATCGATTAATTTTGGAGAATAACCTGGTGTATCAGCTACTTAACCAGCTTGTAGTCCCATGTTGCAGATTCACCAGGTTGACCACTATTTTCAGGTAGGCTTGATGTTGCTCCTAACATGCTTGCTTATACTCCTCACTGAAGCAGGGTTGGTCATCTGGCTTTCTGGCAATAGTAGGAATCAGTTAGCTCAGTTGGCTGGTCAGCTGGCTTACAATGCAGCATGATGCCAACAGTATGGGTTCAATTGCTGCATCAGCTGAGATTAGCAAAAAGAAATCGCCTTTTCAACCTCTCCCCTTGCTTCAGGTGTAGTGACCTACAGGTTAAGCCACCACCAGTTGTCTCCCTCTCTCTCATGAGAGAGCAGCATTATGGTTTTGTCGAACTATGGTGACTTTGCCTAATCAATGGCAGACTGATAGATATGTTGTAAAATGAGGTTATACAATTCTACTGTTGCTTTTAGTCCACAGTACTTCGTGGATGTCTAGTTTTGTGGTGAAAGATCTGTTCTGAATCAATTCATTTAATGGTGATATTGCTACACAATAGAATGGACAGTGCCTTAGAGAGGATAGGACTTGGTCTCATCAAGCAGGCATCCCTATCAATACTGCCATGGGTAGATACATCAACGACAAATAGAATGCATTTATTAACGTCCTTCAGGACCTGGTCAGCTCGGTCAGTGGTAATGATAGTAAGCCCCTTGTGATGAATGATTTTGAAATGCCCCATCTGGGCACCCAATGCAACATTCTGGCTGGAATACTGATCAATTAACTGAGGAAGGTGGGAGGTGCAAGTAGATGACAAACAACAAGATGATTCCTTGCCCATGTTTGACCTGATGTCCTGAGACTTCATGGATTTTGAATATATAGGACTTACCGAGCTATTCCCTACAGACAGCATTGTACTGCCACATCTGGTGGCTGTCCTTTTGATGGGATGGAATATAGCCAGGGACCATTATGATGAGACATTGACTGATAGCCCTGATGCTCCGTGACTGCTCATCTAATTTTGATGCTGGTCCCCGAATGTTAATGAGAAATAATTCACAAGTGCTGTGCATGTGATTAGATCTCAAACCCAGGAAAGCAGTGGAGCTGAACTGTTGTTCAGACATCTTCAACTGAAGGAAAAAGAAGCTCACCTTTGTGACAATCCAACATTTAAACTACCTTGCACTTCTGCCCAAATCCGATATCTTGGTCAATGGTGAGTAGTCTGTCTGGTTTCATTCTTATCATATTTTTTTGTAATTGTTCAGTACACTCTCATTGACTGTAATTACCCTAACTATTGAGAAGCATTTAAAAAAACCTACAAACTCAAGTTTATCTGCATACTACAAAGAGGGGGAATAACTGAGGTGATGAACATATCTTGTAACCTATTCAAGAACCACTTGTAGAATGCTGAGCAAAGTATTTCCCACTTAGGAATTCAAATGTACAAACTTCTTTATTGCATCAATAGCATCCGTTATTTTCCCTGTTCGGACTAACAAAACTAATTCCATTAACTCAGTGCAGCATGATTCTGCTGACAGATCTGCCTTACACACCCTTTGGTTGCTGATGTAGTTCCTTTCCATTTCTACACACAAGAAGTGAGTCAATTTCCTACAATTGTATCCTTATTTTCTAATGTGGAAATTGTCAGAGGAACAAACCTGGCTGCACTGGAGCACAGTAACCTCAGGTTCCTGCAGAAACAATCGGTCCCTGCAAACCTTTTGAAACGTGTCTGCCAGATTCTGGAAGATGAGGAAGGAGGAGACCGGCTTATAAACAGTCTTAAATCGAAAACTACCTGGAGAGTGTTAAAGGGTCAATTTCAAAATGCTGAATAACGTGGGAGACATTTTGCTGAAAGAATCAATAATCTATGACCCTGGCCAAGAACATCACATTGTATAAACAACATGGAGATTAGCTAGCCACATTTAGTCAGGAAGAGTCACTCCATGTCTAATTTGTCACCACAAATTGCTGACTACATTATGCCACACTGGTTTCTGAAATCAACACCTCGGAGCTGTGGTACTGTTTTGTTTCCTCCATAATTTCCCACTAAAATCTACTGCAGAAAGTTAAGTCTGGTAATTAACAGTTTTAAATATTTGTTTAATTGTTTGATCATTGTTAATGACTACATTGAGTAGGCCACTTGTTCCTTCAAGCCTGCTCCACCATTCAATATGATCATGCTTTTGCTCCATTCCCTTTGATCCCTTTAACTGTAAGAGCTACATCTATTCCATTCTTGAAAATATTTAATGCTTTGGCTTCAACCACTTTCTGTAGCAGAAAATTTCACAGGTTCACCACTCTCAAGTTAAAAAAAAAGTTTCCTCATCTCAGTTTTAAATAGTCGAACCTATATCCGTAGACTGTGAGCCCTGGTTCAGGACTCCCCCACCATCAGGAACATCCTTCCTACCTTCACCCTCTCTAATCCTTTTAGAATTTTATAGCTTCTATGAGATTCTCCCCTCATTCTTCTAAGTCCCAGTGATATAACCCAAACTGACCAATCTCTCTTGACACACCATAATAAAGGGAGGTGACAGCCCAGTGGGTGTTTTCACTTGACTATTCACCCAGGACCTAAGTAATATTTAGGGAAGCCGGCTTTGAATCTCACCATGGCACAGTGTGGAATTTGAATCTATTAATATCTGGAATTAAGAATCTAACAATGATTGTGAATTTATTGCCAAATATTAGAGAAAAAAACCATCTGGTTCACTAATGTCCCTTAGGGAAGGAAACTGTTGTCCCTATCTTGTCTGGCCTACATGTAACTCCAAACCTACAACAATGTGGTTGACTCTTAGCTGCCCTTTGGGCAATTAGGGAAAGGCAATAAAAGTTGGCCTGACCAGTGATGCTCACATCCCATGAAAGAATAAATTCCTGCATTCTCAGGAATCAGTGTAATAAGTGTCTACACTCACTCCATAGCCAGAACATCCTTACTTTGACAATGAGACAAAAACTACTCACAATACTCCAGGTAATATCACTTAACTGATGGATCCAACTGGAAAGCCATAGGTTTGGAGAGTCATTCCTTCAGGTTGTAAATTCTTCAAGGAAATTTTAAAACGTCAAATATTAAATTTTAACATTTTCTCACTTCGTCTGTCTGTTTTCCCACTCCCTTAATTCAACCTATCCATCCTTTCAATCATCCTCCTTCTTTTGTTTACTTCTGAAGCTCATTGGTCAAGAAGATACACTGTTTGTTCCATCATTCATCAAGGTCTCTGCAATTCTACTGTCATCACTAAGCCATTATCAGCTGGTACTTACAGCATCTTTGAGAGCAAACTATGAATAAACAAGCTTAAAGTAATGTGTCACTTGGGATACACTGCTTCTGCAAAGTCTAGACCATTATACTTGAAATAATTATGAATTGAATGTTACAATATTGTTGATTGTTATATTGTCAGAAGCACAAACAATTATAATGTAACAAATAAGATACTCAATTGATTTCTGGTCTTCAATAAAATGTTTTAGCTAAATCAAGCTTCAGTACAGGCATCTCCTCTTCTACATCAGTGCAACAGCTCTATTGTCTATACCAGTATCACTGTGGCTTCTCCACGAGATTTCCAAATGGGATTAAATTATTAAAAGACCAATTTTCTAACCCATGAAAGAATCCCAGATAACAAAAAGTAATGCTTGGGTTACAATTGTAATTAGGGTCAGTGTTTAAAACAAAATTGTACAGTTGCTCAAAATGTAAGCAAGTGATCAGCAGTGACAGAAAAACAGTCATTTCTTACTCTCACTATATCAGATGTTGGGAGAAGGTACCACTTATCTTGCGTAAGATTCCACCAAACAAAGAATATGTTTCTTCACTGTGGAGGTGAATTATGTAGTTCCCTACTGGCAGGACTTCCCACTATGGCCTGCCCATCACCAAACTGCCCAGTTCTCTCCCGTTTTACTGGGGATGGTGCCAGGGTTGGCAAATTAATAGCTTCATACATGCCCTCTCTGGCCCTGCTGCTATTTTCTGTGTGGCAAGGCAAGGTCCATTTCAAGGGGATTGAAGTATCAGGTTCGGGATCAAGATATAGTAGTTACATGCCAGGATCTGGAGAGACAGGGGTTCATGGCATATTGTCAGGTGATCAGTTCTGAGTCAAGAATTCAGTCTAATAGTTACTCAAGAATTAGTGGATACAGCTCAGAATAGAAGTAGATCATTCAGCCCCATGAACTTGCTCTGCCATTCAATAAAACCATGGCTGATCTATTTCTAATTCTACCAAACCTCCCTCACGATATCCTCTGATTCCTTTGTTTAACTCGAATATATCCAACTCTGCCTTTAAAATATGCAATGACCCTGCCACAATTGCCTTCTGAGACTGAGAGTTCCAAGATTGCACAACTCTCTAAGTGACAAAAATTCTCCCTTTAGATATGTTTACTCTGATAACTTTTCCTGGACAATTTAAGTTTAAGTGAGTCACAGTCCTGTGAATTTTATGGGACACATTAGAGGATTCCAAATGCTGCAGAAATTGCCAATCAGAATTTTCAGTTTCCCGGACAATTCCCTCAAAGTCAGGTACATTGAGATTTTCACATGGTCCTGCCATACAATTCCAGACTACACTGTTGCAACAACTCTCTTCCTAGTGGAATATCTGGGCTGATATTACTTGTTTTACATTCTATGTACAATGCATCTACATAATTACATGAGACTGTATCACATTGGAGCAGAAGTAGACCATTCAGCTTATTGAGTCTCTTCCACCATTCAATCAAATCACAGAACATATAGAACATTACAGCGCAGTATAGGCCCTTCGGCCCTTGGTGTTGCGCCAACCTGTCATACCAATCTGAAGCCCATCTAACCTACACTATTCCATGTACGTCCATATGCTTGTCCAATGACGACTAAAATGTACTTAAAGTTGGCGAATCTACTACGGTTGCAGGCAAAGTATTCCATACCCTTACTACTTTCTGAGTAAAGAAACTACCTCTGACATCTGTCCTATATCTATCACCCCTCAATTTAAAGCTATGTCCCCTCGTGCTCGCCGTCACCATACTTGGACAAAGGCCCTCCCTGTCCACCCTATCTAACCCTCTGATTATCTTATATGTCTCTATTAAGTCACCTCTCAACTTTCTTCTCTCTAATGAAAACAGCCTCAAGTCCCTCAGCCTTTCCTCGTAAGACCTTCCCTCCATACCAGGCAACATCTAGTAAATCTCCTCTGCACCCTTTCCAAAGCTTCCACATCCTTCTTATAATGCGGTGACCAGAACTGTACACAATACTCCAAGTGCGGCCGCACCAGAGTTTTGTACAGCTGCAACATAACCTCATGGTTCCGGAACTTGATTCCTCTATAAATAAAAGCTAAAAAACTGTAAGCCTTCTTAACAACCCTGTCAACCTGGGTGGCAACTTTCAAAGATCTGTGTACATGGACACCGAGATCTCTCTGCTCATCTACACTACCAAGAATCTTACCATTAGCCCAGTAATTTGCATTCCGGTTACTCCGACCAAAGTGAATCATCTCACACTTGTCCGCATTAAACTCCATTTGCCACCTCTCAGCCCAGCTCTGCAGCTTATCTATGTCTCTCTGTAATCTACAACATCCTTCTTCATTATCCACAACTCCACCGACCTTCGTGTCGTCTGCAAATTTACTAACCCACCCTTCTACGCCCTCATCCAGGTCGTTTATAAAAATTACAAACAGCAGTGGACCCAACACTGACCCTTGCGGTACACCACTAGTAACTGGACTCCAGGATGAACATTTCCCATCAACCACCACACTCTGTCTTCTTTCAGCAAGCCAATGACTGATCCAAACTGCTATATCTCCCACTATCCTATTCCTTCGCATTTTGTACAATAGCCTACAGTGGGGAACCTTATCGAATGCCTTGATGAAATCCATATACACCACAGCAACCGGTTTACTCTCATCTACCTGTTTGGTCACTTTCTCAAATAACTCAATAAGGTTTGTGAGGCACGACCTACCCTAATCAAATTATTCATTTCTAGGTAATTATAAATCCTATCTCTTATAACCTTTTCCAACACTTTACCAACAACTGAAGTAAGGCTCGCTGGTCTATAATTACCAGGGTTGTCTCTACTCCCCTTCTTGAACAGAGGAACCACATTTGTTATTCTCCAGTCTTCTGGCACTATTGCTGTAGACAATGATGATTTAAAGAACAAATGCCAAAGGCTCGGCCATCTCCTCCCTTGCTTCCCAGAGAATCCTAGGATAAATCCCATCCGGCCCAGGGGACTTATCTATTTTCACACTAATTTCACACAGATTTCTAATACCTCTGCCTTGTGAACCTCAATCCCACCTAGTCTAGTAGCCTGTATTTCAGTATTCTCCTCGACAACATTGTCATTTTCTAGAGTGAATACTGTTGAAAAATATTCATTTAGTGCTTCCCCTATCTCCTCTGACTCCACACACAACTTCCCACTACTATCCTTGATTGGCCCTAATCTTACTCTCGTCATTCTTTCATTCCTTAAATATAGGTTGAAAGCCTTAGGGTTTACCCTGATCCTATCTACCAAAAACTTCTCTTGTCTCCTCCTGGCTCTTCTGAGCTCTCTCTTTAGGTCTTTCCTGGCTACCTTGTAACCCTCAAGTGCCCTAACTGAGCCTTCAGATCTCATTCTAACATAAGCCTTTTTCTTCCTCTTGACCAGAGATTCCACTTCCTTCGTAAACCACGGCTCCCGCGCTCTCCAGCTTCCTCCCTGCCTGACAGGTACATACTTATCTAGGACACACAGGAGCTTTTCCTTAAATAAGCTCCACATTTCCTATGTGCCCATCCCCTGCAGTTTCCTTCCCCATCCTTTGCTTCCTCAATCTTGCCTTTGTAATTACCTTTCCCCTAGCTGTAACTCTTGCCAGTGATATACACCTATCTCTTTCTATCACTGAAGTAAACATAACAGAATTATGATCGCTATCACCAAAGTGCTCACCTACTTTCAAGTCTAACACCTGGCCGCTTTTCCAGCAACACATTTTTCAGCTCTGATCTCCAGCATCTGCAGTCCTCACTTTCTCCTAACACCTGGCCAGGCTCATTACCCAGTACCAAATCTAATGTGGCTTTGTCCCTTGTTGGCCTGTCTACATACTGTGTCAGGAAGCCTCCTGCACACACTGGACAAAAACTGACCCATCTATAGTACTCATACAATAGTGTTCCCAGTCAATATTTGGAAAGTTGAAGTCCCCCATGACAACTACCCTGTCTCTCTCATTCTTATCAAGAATCATCTTTGCTATCCTTTCCTCTACATCTCTGGAACTATTCAGAGGCCTATAGAAAACTCACAACAGGGTGACCTCTCCTTTCCTGTTTCTAACCTCAGCCCATACTACCTCAGTTGATGAGTCCCCAAACATCCTTTCTGCAACTGTAATATTGTCCTTGACCAACAGTGCCACACCTCCCCCTCTTTTACCATCTTCTCTGTTCTTACTGAAACGTCTAAATTCTGGAACCTGCAATAACCATTCCTGTCCCTGCTCTATCCATGTCTCCGAATTGGCCACAACATCAAAGTCCCAGGTACCAACCCATGCTGCAAGTTCACCCACCTTATTCCGGATGCTCCTGGCGTTGAAGTAGACACACTTCAAACCAACTTCTTGCTTGCCAGTGACATCGTGCATCCCTGAAACTTGATTTCGAACCTCACTACTCTCAACCTTTTCTATACTCAAACTACAGTTTTGGTTCCGATCCCCCTGCTGGAATAGTTTAAACCCATCTTAATAGCTGGAGCGAATTTTCACCCCAGAATATTGGTACCCCTCTGGTTCAGATGAAGACCATCCTGCTTGCAGAGGTTCCACCTACCCCAGAAAGAGCCCCAATTATCCAAGACTCCAAAACCCTCCCTCCTGCACCATCCCTGTAGCCACGTGTTGAACTCCTCTCTCTCCGTATTCCTCACCTCACTAGCACGTGGCACAGGCAACAAACCAGAGATAACAATTCTGTTCATCCTAGCTCTAAGCTTCCATCCTAGCTCCCTGAATTTCTGCATTAAATCCCCATTTCTCTTCCTACATTTGTCGTTGGTGTCTACATGGACCACAACTTGGGACTGCTCCCCCTCCCCCTTAAGGATCGCAAAAATACGATTAGAGACCTCACAAACCCTGGCACCTGAGAGGCAACACACCAACCATGAGTGAACAATGCCTGTATTGTATATTATTCCATACACAAGGACACCAAAACAGTTCAGTGTACTCCAGATGTTGTTTAACCCAAGACTTGTACAGTTCTGCAAGGCCTTGTCTGTTACCTGCTGCAACTGGATTTTTTGGCCTTTTATGATTTTTACATGAGTACTCACAAATTCTCCTGTGCTTAGCCTTCTGCAATCTTTATCCATTTAAGTAATATTCAGCTCCTCTATTCTTCCTGCCAAAGTGAATAACCTCACATTATATTCTATTCTGCCAAGATTTTCCCCACACGCTTAATCTGTCTCTCTCCCTCTGTACATTCTTTGTACCATCTTCATCATTTGCTTTTCCAAATATTTTTGTGATATTTACAAACTTGTTAATAGTACATACTTTCCTTATCTAAATCATTAATATATATTATAAATAATTGCGCATTTAAGATGGAGGTGAGGAGGAACTTCTTCTCTTCAGAGGATGATGAATCTGTGCAATTCTGCACCACAGAATGTTATCGAAGCTGGATCATTAAGTATCTACAGTAGTTTCATTGTACATAGAATGTACATCATTAATTACAGATTTCCCCCATTATCCCTACTCTGTTTTCTATTAGTTAGCCAATCTTCAATTCTTTCTAATATACTACCTCCAACAATGTGGGCTCTTATAAATTGCCTTAATGGGGTATACCTTATCCAATGGCTTCTGGAAAACCACTGCCTGCACCAATGTTAGAATCAATCAAAATAAAGCCTGTGATTCCCTACACAATTCTGATTCTCACTGAATGGATGTTGCATAGAACTTTTTCTTAATTCCCTTGACTTAAGAATGATGGCCAATTTATGAAGTTGGAAACTACACAGAATAACCTAGCTGGATTACTGCAGTATTAGATTATTTGTAAAACATGATACAACGATTATAGGAGATAAATTTAAGAAGTTAACTTTACAATGCCACAGATACTAGAATCCTTATCAATGTTACTGTTTTGCTTAGCGATACAAGTTTCCGATCATCACTGTGATATAACATTCCCTATAGCAACCAAGAAACTCCAAGGAAAGTGGAGATTGATGTCATAATGCCTCTGTTGTTAATTGAGAGTTCTGTCTGTCTTCTCTGACTTAGAGGCAGGTCATCAGCAGAACTCCAGGGAAATCAAGGGATCTGTACTTACAGTCAGCCTAGCGGGTTTAAAATAAATTCTAGTTGATAATCAATATTTCAAATGCCAGCTAAAAAAACGCAAAATCACCATAGTCCCACTCACTCATTTGAGACAGAGACACGTGAGTTTAACCTGAGGGCAACCAAACCTCAGGCTAGGGTGTGGTTGAGAAGGTGGGCCCTTTATGGTAACTTGAGCTGGTATAAGAATTAAACCTATGTTGTTGGTGTCACTCTACTCAGGAAACCAGCTGTCCAGCCAACTGAGCTAACCAGCCACATAACTGTATCTAACAATCATCATGTTTTACGTGTTATGCAGGAACATAAGAAAAGGAAGGGATCATTCAGCCTCTCTGGCCTATTCTACCGTTCAATGAGAACATAGGTGATCTCTCCAACCTAACTCCATCAACCTAACTCTGTCCCAAATCGCTTAATACCACTGGATACCAAGTATGTATCAATTTCAGATTTAATAATAACTATTGATCTAGTATCAATTACCATTTGTGGAAGTTAGTTCCAAACTTCTACCATCCTTTGTGTGCATAAGTATTTTCTAATTTCAGATCCCTGAAAGTCTGGATCTATTTATTTACTCACTACTTTGAAACCAAGATTTCAATCCTCATCTAATAGCAATAGTTTCTCTATATCTATTTTACTTGTTCACTTTCATATCTTAAAAATGCTCAGCAAATTAACTCTTTCCTTCCTAATTTCAGGGAGAATGGTGCTAGGGAATCTTCCTTTGTGACTTAATTTTGGAGCCCAGGTTCTGGTAAACCTCTGCAGTGCTGTAATGGTGTTGTGATCAAGTCACTAATAATCCAAATGTGTGGACTGAAGCTCTCTACACGCCTGTGTTCAAGCCCTACCATGACAACGGTAGAATTTAAATTGATTGAATCAGTAAGTCTGAACTCCATCATTAGTCATGATGATCATGAAATTATGATACTACACATATCAGCAATGAAGATTATCTGTTGCAATGGTAATGTTTTTGTCATAGTTCAGGTCTCACCTGCCCTGAGGGTTTCTCATAACATGTCTGAACAGGTTGACTAAAAATACTTATACAGCAATTTGCCCAAAGGTGCACTCCCTCCATGCTAACTCAAGCATAATCAGGAATTATTTTATACCAATAACTTTTGAATGTATTCTCCACAGCAGGCAATACTGCACTTAGAGAAAAGTGGCAACTTTGACCCATTCTACATTCTCAATAATGCCAAACTGTGGTAGTGTGGCAATGGTATGCAGGATATTCCCTCCATAGAACAAATAATTTTGAGAAGAGTTTGGGTACATAATTCCATGGACACACAACAAAATATCCTGGAGCACTGTGTCAAAAAAACAGAACTAATAATATACATAGAACATCCAACTTTGATATTCATTGCAGATTAAAATAAAGCATCTGACATATTTACTGAGGCGACCTTAATCTTACCTGCAATTCTTGATTCCTCACTGAAGTAAAGAAATATCAAATGTTTATGAAATTAATTCTTAATTTTCAGCAATATTGAACAGTTCTTTCGATGGAGAGAGGGAGAAGTGGTAATGGGACTAAACACATTTCAGAAAATTTCTCCAGTCATGCTGGTATAACCATCAGTAGGGAATTAACTGAAGCTCATGAAGAAGCATAGGCAGCTTTCTCAAGGAGAGGGAGACAGAGAGAAACTAGTAATTACACCAATCACCAGCGCACAACAACTTGTAGGGGCAAAGTAAGAGGCAGGCCTTTCCGAACAACCACAGCCAATACAGAGATTGAACACCCCATGCTGGCATCATTCTGCAACATACTCTCGCTATATTTGATTTTCCACTCCATTACAATATGTGGGATGTTAAAATGGAAATTGCTGACTGCTTTCCTCCAAATAATCTCGCTACTTCCACATGATTGACCACATGAGAAATGCCAAGTGGTATTCTAAGGTGTATGGTAAGGTGTCACACAAATATAGATCTTTTGTTTTTATTTTGTTATTTTACACTGGCCAGGCTCAAACTGATTTTGATACATGCCATGTTACGCTTTAGTTCTGTCTGGCACTTGTGTTCCTGCTGTTACCATGTGATTTTTTTCTCCTGGGCTTCAAAAGAGCTATTGTTTCTATCTGCCATCGATTACTGCAATTGAACCCCACTCCTGTGATAGGCTTGTCACTCATGGTCATTTCTACAGTCTCTGTGGGAAGTTAGCTCAACTGTAATGCTTTACTTGTAAAAGGTACAGTTATATTTACAATACTTGGATCAAATGGCAGAAAACTAGTTCAAATTACTGATGTGTTCCCACCTAATAAGGTTCTTTGTGTATTCAGTTCTGTGCAATAACACGACTATTAATCATCAATGAATAACCTCAGACATTGTAATGTTCAACATGATTGCAAGATAACCTAGGTCTTGAAACAAAATCAGTAGCTAGTGTGTTGCCTACAGATGGATTCCTTATCAATAAGAGAGATGAACCATGAATTCATAACTTCAGTTCTGCAGCAAACCTGTCATTACAAGGATAATAATTTCTCTCTGTTGTCATTCACAGCAAGGCCCTTTATGCTGCCATCTCAATTTAAATTCTGCATCTGACACAGCCAACAGGAAAAAGTGCAAACCAACTGACAAACTATTTAAATTGGGAAGATCAGCTTGACCATCAGGTTAGACAGTTGCTGAACTATTTTTACATTGGCATTTGTTTCGTCAGAGATGACCTCAATGGAAAGAAATATCGAGAGATTTGTAAAACATGCTGCTGATTTACCATCCTTTGATTTGCACTGCTGTATAATGCTAAAATTACTCCCAATGATTCTCTACTAAGCAGGGCAGAGGACAGGTCTGGCATTTTCCAACTGTGAAACAAAAGTCAGCATCTCCCCAATGGCTTCTGCTGCTGGACACTGCACTGTCATTTTAATTAGTCACCTCACAGGGCACATCAGTGAAAAGGACAACTGTGTGATTAATGTATTTGGGCTCTAGTTTGAAAGCAGTGCAAATGACAGCAATATAAGGAAAAAGGATTTGCAACATAGTTGTCTACATCATCTACTCAATCAACTCACTGATTCATCCAAATATTTGGGAATAAACCATGGCAGTTAACCTGGGAAAGGCAATGACATGTTATGGTTGTTTAGTACAAAACATTGATTGGTATCTATGTAAGAAAATTCGACACCAATGTGCGATTCAATCTGTCTTCCTGCAAACCTCGCCAATTCTAACTGAAAAATACCCAAACACTACACGGTTTCATTGTTCTGTAGGGAACATTTATTTTCCAGTACAATTATTGTCAGCATTTCTGATCCAAATTTCAAACAATAATTCGTGATCACTTACAATTGAAGTAAAAGTTGCCCATAACTAGCTTATTTGTGACTGGAATTTCAGAGTTTTTATTTCATTACACTCGACCATGTGTTAAAGTAAAAATAAAATGACAGCTCCCAGGTCTTTGGTTAAAACCTCAGTTCAAATCTTTGAAATGTGCAACACACCAGAAAATACATATAAGAAAATCTCACCTAAAGTCTTAACCTTCTCAGCAGCTAGCTGACTTACTAGACATAATATGTCTTTTTTTTATATTCCTAATTTGAGACGTCAAGGAGGGAGTGCTTCTTGTTTCTTTTTTGGACTTTTACATGAATGGTTTGTTAAATACACCATTGTTTGCTGAGCACTGGACTATATCACATACTGTAGTGATCTACCGATACCTGATGCACATAAAGCTACTCGAATGCTGCCTGACCTGCTGTGCTTTTCTAGTGCTACACTTTTCAACATGGGCAAAGGTATTCTCCATTAGAGTCATAGAGACGTGCAGCACAGAAACAGATCCTTCAGTCCAATTTGTCCATGATGACCAGATATCCCAACCCAATTTTGTCCCACCTGCCAGCACCCGGCCCATATCCCTCCAAACCCATCCTATTCATATACACATCCAAATGCCTCTTAAATATTGCCATTGTACCAGCCTCCAACACTTCCTCTGGCAGCTCATTCCATACACATACCACCCTCTGAATGAAAAAGTTGCCCCTTAGGTTTCTTTTATATTTTTCCCCACTCACCCAAAACCAACGCCCTCTAGCTCTGGACTCCCTGACCACAGGAAAAGACTTTGCCTATTTATCCTATCCATGCCCCTCATGATTTTAGAAACCTCTACAAGGTCACTCCTCAGCCTCCGATGCTCCAAGGAAAACAGCCCCAGCCTGTTCAGCCTCTCCCTGTAGCTCAAATCCTCCAACCCTGGCAACATCCTTGTATATCTTTTCTGAATCCTTTCAAGTTTCACAACATCTTTCCGATAGGAAGGAGACTAGAATTGCATGCAATATTCCAACAGTGGCCTAAACAATGTCCTGTACAGCCGCAACATGACTTCCCAACTCCTGTATTCAATACTCTGACCAAGAAAGGAAAGCATACCAAACACCTTCTTCACTCTCCTATCCATCTGCGACTCCACTTTCAAGGAGCTATGAACCTGCACTCCAAGGTCTCGTTGTTCAGCAACACTCCCTAGGACCTTACCATACGTCCTGCTAAGATTTGCTTTCCCAAAATGCAGCACCTCACAAAACTCTTCCCTTCCTGCCCAGTTGTGAATCTGGTTAATGGGTTTCTAAAAGACTTGAGTGTGTATCCATTTTCCATTTCAATCCCGGTATTATCACCAAGCAGGACTCGTTGTAGGTTATGTGTTCCTCTGCAGTACTCCATTTTACTTTGAGTTAAAATGTAGTTTGAAATAGAACTATCTTACAAACCTCTGTACTCATAGCATGTCTATGATACTGGATCAGTGGTGCTGGAAGAGCACAGCAGTTCAGGAAGCATCCAACGAGCAGCGAAATCGATGTTTCGGGCAAAAGCCCTTCTATTCCTGATGAAGGGCTTTTGCCCGAAACGTTGATTTCGCTGCTCGTTGGATGCTGCCTGAACTGCTGTGCTCTTCCAGCACCACTGATCCAGAATCTGGTTTCCAGCATCTGCAGTCATTGTTTTTAGCATGCCTATGATAGTTTGACCAGAGAAAGGTTTCCCATCTATCAAAGTACATATTGCAAACATATGTTAATTGGTAAGTTATCAGCTTCAAATTGGTTGTACATCATGCTCCTTGTGCCATGCAGTCACAATGTTTTGATTTACATTTTCACAGGAATGACTGATGCACAGGAAAGTGAAGCTAATTCTCTATGTCCACACAAACATTCCTGTTTCCAGAAAACATATCAGTTTAAGTTCAGCTTGAGTAATTTGCAATAGCTAATTTCCCTCTTCGTTATCTTTTTATTGCACTCATTCCCATATTTTCCTCCTGTTGGCCCAATCCTCAGGCTGTCAATTAAATGACGGTGAAGTGTTTTATACTGGGTGGAAAAATAATAGCTTCCTATACACAAAGTTTTTCCACAGCATCAGAATAACATTTCTGATGAATTGTTCAGAGAAAAAAAAATTGTCCATCTGCAGGAACTTAATTTGAGGAAGTAAACTCATACAGTACCAATATTTTACATTACACAAATCCACTGACTCACAAATTCGCATTATTTTACGATCAGACATTGCTAGCTTCAGGTTGCTGATTTCAAACAGAATAAAAATGAAAACTTTCACCTGCCAATATAAAACTTCAATTTCTCTGAACATTCCCTGAGATACTCTGGAAGTTAAACGTGATCTCTGTCCTTTATACCTACATACTGCCTCGGAGAGTTAGTATATATCCTCACCCCTGGAAAACAAATTTTAAATGGACTGTTTTAATAAACTACACTTGAAGTTCATTACAGATTAAAATCCTGAATGAAAATGTAAAATACAGTTGAGAAGATTCACACCACATGCCAGATTAAAGCAATGAAAGCAAGTCAACCACACATGGGGAGTCTGTGAGGTAAGTGAAAATTTCACAAAGTACTGGCATTTCATTAAATGCTAGGGGTAATGGGTCAAATTGTTAGGTTTCCATTGGAACTAATGTGATGACTGGAATAAACTGGGCATAGACAAACACAGGATTGGGTCTTAATGATCCAAATATCCTCAAGAAATGGCATGCCTGTAATCCATAGCATGAGACAGAGGTACTGCGTTTTTTTTAGATATGACTTTTCTAGTACTTCCAGAATCAGTCAAAAGGCCACCAAAAGCTATTAATTTGTCATCAATTGTAGCTGTAAAAATTCTGTTGACTACACTCTGGGACTGTGATTAAGAATCTTAACTCATTGTTTGCTATGAGAAATACAGCAAATAATTGGGTCTTTCCCCATTGTTTGGTCATTGCGTGCTGGACAAAGGCAAATCACAACTAACAAAGTGTGCAGAACTCAAAAAGGTCCTTTGAATTTGTGCCAAATCAAAGCAGAACATCCTTTGGGTTGCCCAATGGAAACTGTAACTTGTCCAAAGGAAGTAACAAAATGCAGTCCGCCCACCTATTTTGTTCAACTTTCCAATTTATCAAGAGCAATTTTACAACTGAACAACAAGTGCATCAGCGTCATTTTTACAAAAAAGGAAAAGCACCTTGACTTTAATATGAATTTTATAAGATGCCGTCACAGGCAGGAGATAAGTAATCTGAGCTTTTAATTTTTCTCATCTTTTGTCAATTAGCAGAAGCATCTTAATCATTTGGTTCCTTTTTGGACATGCTATGGAATTTTCCCAAGCACTCTGTTTGTGGGATCCACTTTTAAAGCGACATAGATCAAGCTCTCTTTAGGGTTATTAATGCACTCATACCCAGGGGATGATTATTGTCTCTCTCTCTCGCTCTCTCTCTCTCACTCTCTCTCACACACATGCACACATGCACACACAAATAAAATAAAAGTTTAAAATTATGAATAACATAACATTAGTACAGATAATAATTCATATAACTTTTACTGTATAGAAATTTAGCAAAGTTCCTTTTCCACAGGCACTCAGATTCAGGCAGGTTCTACTAGACAAGGAGAATTTCCAGAATTCCCTTTAAAATTATTCAGTCCACCCCAGGTCAAACTACTTTTCGTTGTATAAGTTATTTAGTGGACCCTTCGTACCTTTTCAGATGTAATGCATTCTGACAGATCTCTTTGATAACCAGATGCCTATGTGGAGACATACCATCTACTGTTCTTTACTGTCTGTTGACTGCAATATCCACATAACAATAATTGTGTGTAAACCCCTAGTGGGATTGAATCTGAGATCTGTCCTAATTGCTGGTAGGAATATTCCAGAATTGTAGTCAACTTGCACCATGTGATTGGCAATGGCCACATTTTAGAGTCAAAAAGTGTGGTGCCAGAAATGTGATAAGGTGGGGGGGGGGGTGGGTTTAGTGGTGGTGGTGGTGGTGATTGCTTGGAGAAGATGGAGCGGATAGGTGGGCAAACTGTCCATCTTCCTTCCCACCTATCTGGTCCACCCTCCACTCCGAGCTACCAACATCACCCACCACCTTCATTCACTTATCACATTCCCAGCTACCTTCCCCACAGCACCACCTCCCTCCATATATCCCTCAGCTTCCCCACCCCCACCACCACCCCATTCCTGAACAAGGGCTTATGCTCAAAATGTCGACTCTCCTGCTCCTCGGATGCTGCCTGACTGGCTGTGCTTTTCCAGCAGCACACTTATTGACTCTGATCTCCAGCATCTGCAGTCCTCACTTTCTCTTAACGGCCATGTTTTATCTGAGCAAATTCCATTTGTAAAATTACATGGGGAAGTACAGCTTTCTTTTAAACCAATTTATGATCTCTCTCATGTTTTGTGGAACTGGCAATGCTATTTGTGTTAGATCTTAAGTTTTTTTCAATGCATATTAGGCAAATTGTTGAAACTACTGAAAATGATATCTCTCAGATGATGTTATTAAATTTTAAGTGGAGTTTGAGGCCTTCTGCCAGACTGCTATGGTGAGCTTAACATCTGAAAATGTTAGAGAATGATAATATTGACCTGTTCCAGTGTGGTGGTGCCAACTTTTATTGGATATACCACAGGAATGGATGGACAGTTTTGCCTGTTAGTCCCAATGGAAATGCAAATAGAAATAGTATAATATATGAAGGAACCTGAATGGAATTTTAGGACACTGGAGCATGGAAGTCCAGCCTAATGCAAACTGGTATCAACCGGTTTTCCAGTCCAAAAGCAGTCCAGAGGTTTCACTCCAAGTTTAGAGGCATGGATGTGTAGGGTGTTCCTCAAGCACTATGGAACCAGCTTTTATCTCTCCCACTCTAGGTCCCAAGATTACACTCATCACCACCTCTCACCTCCACTGGCAGCTATTTCTTGTAGCCTTGGCATCTGCCAAGTCACCCAATATTTCTTAATGTCAGCCTAACCTTCACAAAGCGACCTATGTGCACCTGGCGTACTGACAGTATTGTCAAGCATTGGGCCAGTGCACTTCAGGAGCTGGCTGCTGAGTCATTAAAACCTAATCCTGCATGTTCTATATAAATCCTCATCAGATTATTCGGTCCAATGTTTTGAACTTAGATGCAGAAAGAAAGCATCTGCTATGGTTAAAAGTGTTCAGTAATTGACTAACTGGAATTGTCTGTGTGTGGCCACAGCATGTATCTTGAGATGCAGTGAGCACATTAATGCATGAGCTAAAATTCATTTCAGCAACTGTGTGACATCAATGTACCATTGGTTCAGGCAAGAATAGAAATACAATTCATCACAAGCAAATTTGCCCATACATTTCCCTTTATAAACACTTTAATTCAATTGTCTTGCTCAATGTAAAATTTGCTGATTCAAATACTGTTGCAGGAATAATATTTCAAAAGCATCACCACTGGTAGTGTTCAAACCTGCTTTAGGCTCCCCAGTACCAAAGGGAAAAAGTGAGGTCTGCAGATGCTGGAGATCAGAGCTGAAAATGTGTTGCTGAAAAAGCGCAGCAGGTCAGGCAGCATCCAAGGAACAGGAGATTCAATGTTTCGGGCATAAGCCCTTCTTCAGGAATCCAAGGAGCAGGAGATTCGACGTTTCGGGCATAAGCCCTTCTTCAGGAATCAAGGAACAGGAGATTCGACGTTTCGGGCATAAGCCCTTGTTCAGAAGGGTTTATGCCCGAAACGTCGAATCTCCTGTTCCTTGGATGCTGCCTGACCTGCTGCGCTTTTCCAGCAACACATTTTCATCCCCAATACCAAACCCTAATTCACAACTGAGAGGTCAGGCATCCATCCAAACTCTGAAGGTACTGCCTAGTTAACAGCAGTCATCCAATCTAATCTAGTCCCATTTGTCAGCATTTGGACCATATCCCTCTCAACCCTTCCTATTCATGCCTCCATATGACTCTATTCCCTGGCATGCATTCTTCTTCCCAGACTTACATGAGGTTGAGCAGCTGAGCCTGGAAAGCATCTCACCTCATTTCAGAATTTTATCTGGGATCCCAGGGACAGTCACAAGCAGACCAATGTAAAAGGAACAACAGCTTATACTGTATACAAAGGGAGATGGGAATTCCAAATAACAGTCATTTGAACATTCCACAGATCTGCCAGACCTGCTGAGTTCCTCCATTATAAAAGTCTATTACAAAAGATTAAAGCAGACCACTTGGAAAACAGTGACAGGGTTGGACAGAGGCAGCATAGATTTACAAAAGAGAAATCATGCCTGAAAAATCTATTGGAATTTTTCAAGGGTTTAACTAGTACAGTTGATCAGGGGATTCGTTTAGTTGGACTGTCAGGAGACATTGATAAAGTGTCACATAAGAGATTAGTAAAATTAAAGTGCATGGGATGGGGAGGGGGAGAGTGAACTGATATTGATATGGCTTGAAGATAGGAAACAATTAGTGGAACAAACAGGTCATTTTATAAGTGGCAACCAGTGACCAGAAATCAGTGCTTGGACCCCAGCTATTCACTTTATATATTAGTGACTTAGATGAGTAAACTAAATGCAATATCTCCAAATTTGCAGATGACACAAAGCCAGGTGGGAGAGTGAACTGTGAGGGGGATTCAGATATGTTTCAGTGTGATTTGGACAAGATGAGTCACTGGCAAAGCATGGCAGATGAAATGTAATCCTAGATAGAGGGTGTCCCGATTTATAAATGTTTGACTTATGAATGCTCGTACTTACAAATGTGATCCCAATAGAGGGGTGTAATTTTAAACATCTGACACACAAATATTTCACAAACAGCTATTTTATATTATCCTGTGTTGTATCCTAACTGTGTACAAATTGACTTGCAAATGGACTCAAGAATGGAACCTATTTGTAACCCAGGGACTGCCTGCAAATGTGAGGTTATTCAATTTGATAGCCTGGCAAACAACTGCCAGCCATCATCTAAATGCTGGAATGCCTCTACCAATCAGAATCTATTTGCCAAACAATTGGCACTCTCTTCTCACACTATATGACGTGTCGTTCCCCTTTACAGTGGTGTTCTATAAATTGTCCTGATGAGTGAAAGACAAAAACTTTGACAAAATGTATCTTTTCATAGCAATATTCAAATTCTGTGCTATGAAGGTGCTCAGTGTATAACTACTGGATATTTTGTGCTTAATTCTATAATCTCCATGAAATTGTCTTTCCAGTGGTTGATGACCTACAGTCAAAACAAAGTCATGAATTTGGACCTTTTTTGTTCCTCTCTCCAGTACTGCAATGTTCACATTAATCATTGCTGCCACACCTCTCCCTTTACGGCGATTCCTATCTTTCCTGAACACCTTGTGTTTCAGGAACTTTATTCCTGAACCCTGCACAGTATGGTGATGACTTAGACCTCATCACTTTCTCCACTGTGCTTCTTCCTTTGAAATACAGAAGGATAAGAGATAAGAAAAAAAAATTAACACCCAAGTGTTTTTTCTACATCAGTCAATTAGCTGCAACAAAATGTGTCCGAATAGCACCAACATTTATTTCACAACTCAAGTTTTTGGATGTGATTTTAACCGCGAGAGGCATACTTAACCACATGCACTGAACTGTTGCTACATATTTAAAATATTGTTTTTGCGCATACAGAAATTCCCTAGCAATATTTTACCAAGGCTATCAATCATCAGTGCAGCTATCAGTGCAATATAACTCATTACAATGTGGGTTGTTCACTCTGCCTCTGGGCTTTACCAAACCCAGAATACAGGGGTAAAGAGATCAGTATTGTGCACAACAGGATTAATCTCCACTTCCCCAGTAAAATCTTAAAACAAATCATTTAACTGTGGGACATTTTATTTGGCTGTTATGCAGCAGCTGTGGGTCATGGCAGTTTTGTCTTAAGCCATATGGTATCTCAAATAATGTTACAGCATCACTGGTATAATACATTGTCAGCAGAATGATCACATACATACAGATGCTAATGCAGTTTGCAGGGGATTAAACTACACATACATCATCCATTCTCTTTGAGCCCTGTGTTTATTCCATTGTGCTCTCCCAAGACTAAATTAACTTTACCTGCATAATTGTTACATTTTCACCAGATTGAAGTGACTACAAACAGTGTTTCCAACACAAAAATAAGTTGGTTTGTGATGCTATGCCTTGCCAAAAGCAAAAAAAAAGACCATATGCATTAAAAATAGGGTCATGCAGGAAAGACATTGACATATTTCCATTGCTGCAGTTAGTGCTGCTTACTCATTCATATGACACAAGCTTTATGTGAGGTGTATCCTAATAGGATTACACTATAAATGCCTGCAAGGTAGATGTAAAATGGACTATAGAAATAGCATTGTTACAGACCACAATGACTTCTTTTCAGACAGTTGATGAATTCCTGCCATAACTTTTCCATGTATAAAAACTGAAGTTTCCATAGATTGGGATTTGACTGTAAATGTATCACTTTATAAATGCAAAAGCCAAACACTGCGGATGCTCAACATCGGAAATAAAAACAAAAAGAAAATAATTGGAAATACTCAACAAATCAGACAGCATTAGTGGAGGGAAAGAGTTAAAGTCTCAGGTTGCGATGACCTTTCATCAGAAGGGTCAGTCCAGTGAAGTGGAGAGGACGATGAAAGCACAGTCAATGAAATAAAAACATTCAGGAAGTATAGTTACATTATCTAGCTGGTTGGAACATTCTTTCTATAAAAGAGCAGGCTTAAGGCTAATTTGATTGAAGTATTGTGGATTTCGAAAGAAATTGACTGATTAGACATGATTGTCCCGTTGGTGAGGAGACCAAAGCTATGGGGTGTCAATATAAGACACTCACTAATAAAGTCAGCAGAGAATTCAGGAGGGGCTCGTTAATTCTGGAAATAGTGAGAATTTGGCACTTGATACCGCAAGAAGTAATTGAGTTGAATGGCATTAATGCATTTAAAGAGCAAATAAATAAACACATGAAGAAGGGAAAGCTATGTTGATAGGGTTGGTCAAAAAGAAATAGGAGATAGCTGATGTGGATCATAAAGTCAGAAGCAGTTCCTGTGAAGATGAGTGAACATGGTCAGTAATGACCTGTCTTTTGATTTATTCCCCTTCTCTGCCCCACTCCTCCAACAATGGCCCACAGCTACAATCTTTGCCTTTACTGTATCAAAATGGAGATTTTGATGTCATCCTCTGCGACATGAATAAATAGGATGATTAATAGAGAAAAAATAAGCCTCACAATGTTAATGTTAGCACTGCTGCCTCACAGCGTCAGGGACTGGGTTCAATTCCCGCCTCAGGTGACTGTGTGGAGTTTGCACGTTCTCCCCGTGTCTACGTGGGTTTCCTCCGGGTGCTCCGGTTTCCTCCCACAGTCCAAAGATGTGCGGGTCAGGTGAATTGGCCATGCTAAATTGCCCATAGTGTTAGGTAAGGGGTATATGTAGGGGTATGGGTGGGTTGCGCTTCGGCGGGTCGGTGTGGACTTGTTGGGCCGAAGGGCCTGTTTCCACACTGTAAGTAATCTAATCTAATATCCTCACAAGTTTGGTGACCACAACAGCTGCACCTCCAATCATTTGAAGTATTTTAGATCAAAGCTGCATGACACTGATTCTCCCACTGAGACATAGAGATATAAGGCTATGAAACACCTAAACTCTTAGACTGAAGTAATTTCTTTAAAAACAAATTCCATGATTATAATAGAAACCATGCTTTGCTAATGAATTGGAAAGGAGAAGCTATGTCTCGTTATTATAACACCTGGCATTAATTGGAAACTTTCCCTTCAACCTAATTCTTCCGAAACAAAACCCAAAGAATGGCTGATGCTGGAAATCAGAAACAAAAACAGAAATTACTGGAAAAGCCAAGCAGGTCTGGCAGCATCTGTGGACAGAAAGCAGCATTAATATTTTGGGTCCAGTGACCCTTCTTCAGAACAGCAAGTTTGGCAGTGCTGAAGGAGTGTCACTGGACCTTTCTCTCCACAGATGCTCCTAGATAGAGTCATACAGTCATAGAGCTGTACAGCATGGGAATAGACCCTTCCGTCCAACTCATCCATGCTGCCAGTTATCCTAAATTAATCTAGTCCCATTTGCCAGCATTTGGCGCATATCCCTTTATACCCTTTCTATTCATATACTCATCCTTTTAAATGTTGTAACTGTTTACCACTTCCTCAGGCAACTCATTCCATACATGCAAAAACCTCTGTGTGAAAAAGCTTCCCCTTTTAAAGTTTTCCCCTCTCACTTAAACCTAAGCCCTCTAGTTTTGGACACCCTATCCCAGGGAAAATACCTTAGCTATTCACTTCTCCCATTCCCCTCATGATTTTATAAAGCTCTACGAGGTCACCCCTTTGCCTTCGATGCTCTGTGGAAAATAGCTCCAGCCTGTTCAGCCTCTCCCTATAGCTCAAACCCTTCAACCCTGACAACATCCTTGTAAATCTTTTCTGCACCATTTCAAGTTTCACAACATCCTTCCAATAGCAGAAACTGAGGCAGTATTCCCGAAGTGGCCTCACTCATGTCATCTACAGCCGTATCATGACCTCCCATCTTTCAATAATGGCAAACATATCAAATGCTTTCTCACTATCCTATCTGTGAAGGTTTCCCAGCAATTTCAGTTTTTGTATCTGATTCTTGGTTTTGTTTCCCCCCTGGACTGTCTTGACTAAGTTTATTCAGGAAGCAACATATCACTAATTTCAACTGGAACCACAGCAGATAATTTAGCGTGATGGACACTCCATCAAAGTGCACAAGAGCAATGCCTCCCTAACTAGCTTGGCATATGACCCCACTTTAGCACTCGAAGATCAACATGATCCCAAACACTAAACAAACACAGCAATAAAGCAGCAATGTCACACTCAGGATATTAAAGTTTGAATACTGTAGATCATCATAATACATTGCATCACACATATGGATAAAAATGGGTACTTATTATACTCCGTAAAAATATTACTTTACGTACTCATTAAATTTCTTTCATGTTCCTCATATTTCTCAGAGACAGAAGAATAGCCTCTCCCCTTGCCCTTCTACGCAGAGCAGTCACATAGCCCTTAGCAGCTAATTTAAAGATGCAGTGGTTCTGACAACCTGTGCCCACACCCATGGCCAGCAAGTGTGTGGCTCATTCACCAATGCCATGCCCCTATTGTGCCTGCCAGCTGCTGGGTATGAAGAATTTCATTTTTCACCTTGTATGTTTTCCATTAACTCTTACAATTATTTTGTTCACACTTTGTTTTGACAGCTGATGTTAGGAGGAAAGCTATGTAATTGATTCTGTCTCCTTTTGCCAGAACATGTAATAATTAGCAGGGTCGCACCCACACTACACTCACTGCAAACTTCATCATTACCCCCATACTCACCACTTGCATTCCTCAGAGAAACTTTACAGAGCAATTATTTGTTAATGCACTTGTTACCCCTTAGTCTTCTCCAGGTATGGGTCAAGTAATAGGAAGTCTGGAGTTAGGAACTTCCCTGCACATCAACTTTATAAATGGTTTTGAGTAGAAGAAGAAGAATTTTGGAATTAAGCCACTAGTATCAGTACTGAAACAGACATAAAGATTTGATGGGAGAATGTTCAAGTTAGGGAAGATATGTGTCAAACCTGTTGTTCATAACTACTCCCTCTTGATTTGGCAAGACAAACAGAGAGAGGAGCAGGACGAGGTCAGTAACTCTTGCTACTTGGATTTTGGTGTGGGCTGCAACTCAGAGGAGAGGGAACTCTTGATCCTATTGTTGTGTTTGCGACAATGCATGAGTAGGATGCCCAAAGACAAATTCCTTATACCCTCATTGTAACTTTGAATTTCCAAAATAGACATATTTCGGGTTTGTACAAGCCCGGAAATAAAACAAAATTTCACATTTAGCAAATCAATTCTGATTAATTTCCTGCAGATCACTGTTGGTACAGTGTATTTATTGTGTACTTCTTTTGCTTTCTTAAACATTGCTTCCAGAATTGTACTTGAATCAAAGGGCCTAAGAAAACACATCTGGGGAAATCACTATGCATTACTGTCAATGTTTAAAAGACATATTAAATTTTATAGTGAATTTAGAAATATGAAATATATTTTATAAATTTTATTCATTATCAAGAGATTATGGAAATGAATTGTTTAAAAAAAGCACATAAGAAAGTAATAATCCAACAAATTGAAGAAAACCTGTAGTAGTATCTGAAAATGGGTAACCTAATTGTGAAATGAATATAGCTTTGCACCATTGCATACCACATGCCGTTCCCCTGACAGAAGTCATTTCCTGTTGTTGAATTCCATAGATGGATTTATGAGAACTTTATTTCTATGCTATGATTAGCTAGGTAGGGAGCCAGCTAGAGTGTAATGCAGAATAACACCAACAGCATTTGTTCTGCAGAAGTAGATTTCTGATTTGCTTCCTTGCCCTATCCCTGAGACTGAAAGGTGATGGCAGCTCACCATTGACAAAACCTGTCAAGAGAATGGGTCAGCATGAAGAGCCAGCAGATGACGAGTCTTCAGGCAGAGCACACATGAATAAATGAATGAATGAATGAATGACTTATCTAAGTGTGCGGCAGCCTTCAGTTCTATATATATACATGACAATATGACAGCATTGCAGATATTTTTGTGGGTGAACACCCAGTGTCTCTGACTGTTTCATAAGAATTAGGGAGAAACCATCTTTTATATTTCCACCTCTGGCCTTGATCATTGGTTTAAAATTTAGATACTGGATTAAGTCTGAGGCTCAAGATTCTTCAACAAGGATGCTATTTTGGAACCATGCCAATGCAGTAAACTTGAATACTGCCAATCTGGTGCCTCGCCCCCACTTACCACATGGTGACAGGTGCACAGGCTCACAGTTGTATTCCTAACTGCTTCGAGAGTGAATGGTGGTAAAAGTGACATTAGTAACTCACATAACTGATTACTACAAAGCTTAGTCTACCAGCATATATATAATTTCACCATTACAACATTCTCTAATTGGTCTTAAATTTTATATTTAATTTAAAAGTTTACATTGTTTTAGTTTTGCACACATTATTCCCATTATTTCTTCTGCTTCAGATAACAGAAAAGAATGTTGAAGACTGGACAAGGAGCATGTTGCAAATAGGGGATGTTACATTATACACATTTTCACTGTTTTTGATTGAATACTTTTCTATTCCCAAATTGGACCAAACATACTTAACTTGCATATTGTTGAGCTATTTATTTGTATTTACAGAGGACCACCATTTTTTATTCAGTTGTGGGATATGAGCACCACTGGCAACGCCAACATTTATTGTCTGTCCAACATGCCCTTGAGAAGGTGGTGGTGAGTCACCTTCTTTAACTGCTGAAATCCATTCAGTATTGGGAAGGGAGTTATTCTAGCAACAGTGATATAGTCAGCGCAGTCTGTGGCTTGGATAGGATATTTCAGGTGGTGATGTTCCCATGCATTTGCTGTCATTGTCCTTGCTGGTGGTACAGGTTGCAGGTTTGGAAGGTACTGAAACTTTGAAGGTACTGCACAAACACTCTTGGTGAGATGCTGCAGTACATCTTGTAAATGGTACACACTGCTGCCATTGTGTGTCAGTGGTGAAGGCAGTTTAAGCTAGTGGATGAGGTATCAGGCAAGTGATCTGCTTTGTCCTGGATGGTGCTGAGATTCTAAAGTGTTATTGGAACTGCACTCATCCAGGCAAGTGGAGGGTTTTCCATGACACTCTTGACTTCTGTAGTGTAGATGGTAGATGGGATCTGGGGAGTTAGAAGGTGATGTATTCATTGCAAAATCCCAAAGTTTAACTTGCTGTTGTAGACACAGTATTTAAGTGGCTTAGCTAGTTCAAGCTCTGTTCAATGGTTACCTCTATGCTCTGTTGCTAGTGGGGGTTTCAACAATGGTATGATCAGTGAATGTCAATGGGGAAATTGTTAGGTTCTCTCCTGGTAGAGATAGTCAGTGCCCAGCACTTGTGGTTACTGGCCATTTATTATCTCAAGCCTGACCATTATCCTGGTTTTGCTGAACATAGAGACAGACTGCTTCAGTTTTTGAGGAGTCACGAATGGCACTGATCATAGAATTAGAACGTTACAGTGCAGTACAGGCCTTTCGGCCCTCGATGTTGCATTGACATGTGAAATTAATCTGGTGCCCATCTAACCTATGCCGTTATAGAACATAGAATATCATTGTGAAATCACCAGGGAACAGATCCAATTCCAACCAAGGCAAGTCATTGATGAAATTGGTTCGGCCTAGGACATACCCTGAGGAAGTCCTGAAGTGATCTCCTGGAACAGAGCGAAATGATCTTCAACAAATACAGCCATTGTCTTTTGTGTCAGGTATGACAGAGAGTTTTCTGCGTGATCTCCACTTATTGCAGTTTTGCTAGGGCTCCTTTATGCTGCATTCAGTCAAACGTGGTCTTGATGTCAAGGGCAGTCACTTCCACCTTGCCTCTGGAATTCAGCTCTTTTGTTCATGTTTAAACCATGGCTGCTAACTGCATCGTGCTCAAACTGACATTGTGTGATGTGATGATGCTTTTGCAATTTCATGGTGCAATCCGATGCAATTTCTATTTAATTGTTTCAAATATTTTAAATGACGGTGTGCCTTTAGTTAGTACCTTTAACATAATGTATATACAAACTTGTCACAGAATGATAATCAGAAAAATGGACATCAAACCAGAGAAGACCAAAGAAATGGTTCAATGTGGCACTGACAGGAAATGAACGCTGTTGGGAATTGGAAGGTTTTGGAAGGCAATTCTAGAGCATGTGGTTTAAGCCATCAATGGTAGGGCAAAAAGGTGCAGATGATGTATAAGAAACCAAAGTCAGATGATCAGCATTTGTGGGAGGAAGGGAGGTTGCCAAACTGAAGGTACAATGTGGCTATGATAGGATTTGTACATGAGGATGAGAATTTTGAATTGCTAGACTGGCACTAGATATAAAGACAAGATATAGGACAGAGACTGTTAGAACAAAGAAAATTTACAGCCCAGGAACAGGCCTTTCAGCCCTCCAAGCCTGAGCTGATCCAAATGTACTGTCTAAACCTGTCGGTCAATTCCTAAACATCTGTATCCCTCTGCTCCCCACCTACTTATGCATATGTCCAGATGCATCTTAAATTAATCTACCATGCCTACCTCTACCATCTCTGCTGGCAATGCATTCCAAACACCCACCACCCTCTGTGTGAAGTACTTACAGCGTGTATCCCCCTTAAACTTTTCACCTCTCACGTTGAAAGCGTGACCTCTCATTATTGAATCCTTCACCCTGGGAAAGAGCTTGTTTCTATCCATCCTGTTTATACTCTTCATGATTTTGTAAATCTCAATCAGGTCCCCCCTCAATCTCTTTTATTCTAATGAAAATAAACCTAACCTACTCAACTTCTCTTCATAGCTAGCACCTTCCATACCAGGCAACATCCTCATAAACTTTCTCTTCACCCTCTCCAAAGCGTCCACATCCTTTTGGTAATGTGGTGACCAGAACTGCACACAGGATTCTAAATGCAGCCGAACCAATGTCTTGTACAATTTTAACATGACTTGCCAACTTTTATACTCAATATCACGTCCAATGAAGGCAAGCATACCATATGCCTTCTTGACCACTCTATCCACCTGTGCAGCAACTTTCAGGGTACACTGGACCTGCACTCCCAGATCTCTCTGCCCATCAACTTTTCCCAAGGCTCTTCCATTCATTGTATAATTCCCGCTAGAATTAGACTTGCCTAAATGCATCACCTCACATTTGTCTGGATTGAAATCCATCTGCCACTTTTCCGCCCAAATCTCCAATCTATCTATATCCTCCTGTATTCTCTGACAGTCCCTTATGCTTTCTGCTACTCCACCAATCTTCGTGTCATCTGCAAACTTGCTTACCATACCAACAGTGCCTTCTTCCAGATCATTTATGTATATTACAAACAACAGTGACCCCAACACTGACCCCCACTGGTCACCTTTCTCCATTTCGAGAAACTCCCTTCAACTACTACTACTGTCTCCTGTTGCTCAACCAGTTCTTTATTCACCTAGCTAGAACACCCTGCATACCATGTGACTTCATTTTCTCCATTAGTCTACCATGAGGAACCTTATCAAACGCCTTACCAAAGTCCATGTATATGACATCAACAGTCCTTCCTTCATCTATCAACTTGGCCATTTCCTCAAAGAACTCTATTAAGTTGGTAAGGCACAAACTCTTCCGCACAAAACCAAGTTGCCTATCATTGATAAGCCCATTCTTTTCTAAATATAAATAGATCCTATCCCTCAGTACCCTCTCCAGCAACTTTCACACCACCATCTGAGGTGAATTAACAGAGAACAGAGAATGGAGGTCACCTGGAAGAATATATGAATAGTTCAATCAGGAGCTGGGAGAGAGTTATTATGAGATTTCAGAAATCTGTTAAACTCCTTTTCACTAAATTCAACAGAAATACTCAGGTGAGGGAGCAGAATGCTGCGAAAGGAGCACATAAACTCCATTTTAGTGGAGGTATCGTCAATAGATTGTAAAGGAAGATCTATTTTTCAGAATGCTAATTTTAATGAAATTTTAATGATGTAGTAGAACAAGTTCAAACTTTACATTCAGCATTAAGAAGATCACAGAATTAACTAACTCCATCTCCATCTATAGAGACAGTATTTTTATATCTTAGTAGTCAGCTCAGAAAAAACATGTCATAGCTGTCTTTTTGTTGATGTTTCATTCCTCTTTCCTTGGGATGAAAGCTGTTGATGAATTTGAAATGATAACAGTACTAGGAAAGAGTATACTTCAGATTTGGATTTGTATGGTCAACATCACCTTCAAATCAGCTGCATTCCAGTTGTGCAGAACAAAGGTCTCCTTCTATTACACCTCCAACCTGTATTTTCAGCACTAAACTGGCTCAAACATTGACTCAGACCTTCCAGTAGGAAGATAGTCGTTGCTGAAGTGTAGACTGAAATTGTGCATTGGGTCTACACTGAAGTCTCTGAAGCATCTGTCTCCTTAGGAATCAGCTCGGACGTTAAAATAGCCAAAAGTTAGTGTTGAAGACTTCGGGTATTGAGACTGACCTACCTACCCTGAACTAACTCAAACATTCAGTGATTTACCTGATACCTAGCCACCTGCCACCCTACTCCCACTCCCACCTACCTTCTCTCAGCATCTGTGAAGTGGTTTCAGGACCTATATATCTTGGAATATTGCAGCTGAAGTTAGAAGGTAGGGGCACAGTTCCAGCACCAAGCCACTTAGTCTATGACTGCAAGGGTTCCTGACCTGTTAGACTGCTGCAGCTGAGAAGGCGCTTGGTGTGGATGCGTAGACAATGTTTTCAGATACGTGTGGTTTTTTTGTCTGATCAGGATCAGAATTAGGGTTTCCAGCTCCAATCAGAAGATCTGGGTCATGCTTTACAAGCTGTGAAAATGTTCACGTTAACCTGTTTTTGCTAATAACTGGGTCAAGTTATCCGAATCCAATACATTTTCTCTCTGTAAATCTTCATCACGTTGAAATCAAACATGATTTCCTACTCTTCTCCATTTTCCTCCGGGCAAGTCTAAAGGCTTTTAAAATCTAACTTTTGCTAAAATACAAATACTTTGTCACTCTTCTTCTTTGCAACTTTAGTAATGTCCTGCCCTAAAATCCTCAGCCCTTCACATCGACTTCTCAGGAATAAACGCATCACACAGGAACACGACAGTAATGAGAAACATAACCATGCCCCCTCTGAATTCATAATCTTTAAGTCAAAGAATCTGATTTAAACCCACCAAAATGCAATGTTCCCTAAGCCTTATTTTTGTTCAGGAACAAATTTGCATTTAGCTGATATCTTTTGATGATCTTAACGTGTCCCACAGCAATTCAAAGCCAAAACAACTTTCAAAGTGTGGTCACTGTTGTGATGCCAGGTTGTACAAGTGGGTAATATGGCCAGATAATTTGTTTTTGGTGAAATTAATTGAGGAGTGAGTTTTGGGGTGAGGAGGACTCTCCTGCTTTTCTTTGAACACTGTCTTGGAAATGTTTGCATTCCCCCAAATAGGCAAAGACACTACTTTTATTCCACACTTCAAGATAACACACAAGAAACCTATGTGAACAGTAACATCATTACAGGATAATGACAAGATATTATCCACATACCAGGAAAATTATAGTTTGAGCTAACCATTTAGTCATTTAGTAGATTATGCTTCTTTTTCCTAAAGGTTTAGCAATATTCATATTAATTAATTATATTAAATTTAGATTATTGAAAATGATGCTCAATTTAATCTCACAATTTTCCACTTTCAATGCCTTGAATCCCAGAGACTTTTACTGAAGCATCTGATTGCGAAGGGTCATGAGAGCAGTACCACTTGACAGCAGCATAATCATTTTATATCTGTGCAGATGAAGTTAATTATGTCTAACAGAGTTACACTGTACTGCATGAGCAGTCACTTGTTAAATCAAGCCAGAAGGGACCCCTGGCTTGAGTACTGTGCCTACCATTACCCTTTCACTTAGCAATAAAATATTTCTGCTGGACTGATTTGTCGCTATTATCATCGTCCAGCCCAAATGGCAGTACCTGGGAGCAAATCTCCATTAATTTCTCCACAGACTTGCACTATGTAAGTTCCTTGCCCAGATTTATTATTTATTATCTTGTTAAGCTGTGTCCCAACCTTGCATATAGCTTCCTATATTCAGATGCTACAACCTCTACAATGAGACTAAGACCATAACAGGGTTTAATGTAAAATATAGGGCAGCATAGATATTCTATGTCAGGTTTCTAGTGATAAAGAGATCAAATAAAAACAGAAAGAACCGTGGATGCAGTTTGTGACAAAGAGATCCATTGGTAAATTATCAATGTGTGTTAGGGGACGATCAGTTAGCCTGTCAGTTTTCCAGAGATTTTAAATTTGAAGAACAAATATTTCATAATAATATCTCAGTTGCTTAAGTTATTGCTCTGACCATTCCAGTCAATGCCATTAGCAAACATTCTATATAGAACAAAATCTGAGTAAGAACTGCACCCTCCTTCCATTATACAAGATGATACATAGTTCACAACAGTAAGCTGCAGCTTTTGGTGAGATGCCAGCAGTGGCTCAGATGGAAGCACACTCCCCAGAGACTCAAACAGTTTCAGTAAAAGTTCCACTCCAAGACTTGAGCACAGAACTGAAGACTGACACTCCAGTGCCGAACTGAAGGACTGCTACATTGTCAGGGCTGCCATCTGTCAGAGGAGAGGTTAAACCGAGGTCCCATCTCACTACTTGGGTAGGTGTAAAAAGTCCTGTGGCACTATTTCACGGAACAGCTGGGGTATTATTCCAGGTGAACATTAATCCCTTCATGAACATCCTTACAGCGGATTTCTGAGCATCAGCACAGCGTAGTTTGTAGGACTATGTTGTGCGCAACTTTACTGTTATATTTCCTCTTCCACAACAACAGTGACTACAGTCACTTCAGATGCATTTCACTGCCTTTTTGGCTGTAAAGTACTTTGACATGGCCTGTGGGCATGAAAATCACCAAATAATGAGAGTCTTTCGTTTAACTCACATCGACAGAGAAAATACTAACTCACGCTTATATAGTAGAACATCTCAAAGTGTTTCACAGCCAATCAAATACTTTAAAAGTGTGTCACGGTTATCATCAGATTGTAACTCACTTTATAAAGGAGCTGATAACTCTTTTGGTTAAGTTACTAAAGATAGTAGCCAAACTTGCTCAGACTTTCAAATATTCCTTCAGACTTGAGCAGCACGTTTCTGTATCAGGAATGACTGAAGCTGTAAATAATTTGACAAAGAGGCTGTGTGGACTGTGATTTACTGTGGAGCGGCAAAATGTTCCAAAGGATCCAATTTAATTTGTTTGCTTGAGGAAGGCCCATGGACAAGTCAGTATAATTTATTCACATTTTATAAGGCTCTGGAACAGCTGCTACCCAGCCCTGACTATCTGCCACAGGGGCCAGCTTTATAATTTCGGAAGAGCTTAAGGATGTAAAATGCAGCTGCAATGCTTGAATTACCAGATCAAATATTCGGTGAACAACCCAACGATAGGGTAAATAGAATGCAGGAAATATAGAGAGGCGAAAATGATTAGAAGGACGATAAAAAGGTATGAAGAGAGAAGCATATGAAACATGATAGGATTAGGTAAAGGGTTTTTACCAAGCACATAAAAAGTAATGGAATAGTTTGGTTGGAACTATATTTCTGTTTCCCAACCCCCTCACTTCGCAGCAATGACTACTTGCTGGGACGTGATTTCATCAGTAACAGGCACCTCAAACGCTCGCACAACTACCTGGGATTTCTGGGGTCTGTTGTTGTTCAGCTCCTCATGAGATGGACTCACTAAGCTATCAGAATAGTCTATGGCCTAGATTTTTACCAATCAGGATGGCTCCATTGATTTTAAAAATAATGGGCAGGACCCCCGAAATTCCTGTTTCCAGCAATTTACGCTTGCATGGACTACGGATCAGGGTAGTCAGCCCACACACCGCAATCCCACCTTTGCCAACTGTAGGTGTGGACTGTTCAAACCCTGCCACAGGTTTGGTGGAATGAGGCACATTCAGGAAATCGATACAGCTCGCTCAAAAGACTTGTGAACCATAGGACAAAGTCATTCACCAATAAAAACTTCCTTCAATATTTTCATTGATATACACTAACACTTTTCCCATCTCATCAAGCTCTCAATCAGTATCAATAACAATTCACCCCAGGTTCCACCTTTTAATCTGGTGTTAATAAATTCACAAACCACATTAAAGAAAGAATAATTCACTGTAAGGTATTAAAAGCTTGCCAAAGGCTCATTGCACATAATGGATACCAGAGGAATGGACTTGCAGATGCATGGATACATGAAACAATAGAGGACATAGAGTGTATAAGGGGTGGGAAGGGACAGGGAAGATATGAGATGGCATGGAGAGAGCATGAGGTGTGAGGTGTCATGAGTGACATGAGGGGCCATGGTGGTAAGAAGGGGCATGTGAGAGCATGGTGGAGCATGACAGGTGGTTAAGTGGGCACTGATGGAGTGTGTGGGGAAAGAATTTTAGGGCCTGAAAACCTTGATTATAATTTGGCCAGTGTCCCAGTAAACAGAGGCTGGCATGCTATCCTGCTGGCCTCACCATCTGCCAAGCTCCGATGCTGTCTCGGGTCTGCCTCCATCTGCCCATTGCTTCCCTGGATGGAACTATGGCAGGCAGTTGTCTCCTTAACAGTGAGGGGGTTTGCAGAGCTGTGCACTTCGTCAACTCCTTCCTCCCATCTCCTCCACAAAAATCTAGCCTTGACATTTAAATTTTGAAGACAGCAAGGACTTAAAAAGAAAAATTATGTGTTTCCATGCACCATAGAACATAGAACATTACAGCGCAGTACAGGCCCTTCGGCCCTTAATGTTGCACCGACCTGTGAAACCAATCTGAAGCCTGTCTATCCTACATGATTCCATTTTCATCCAAATATTTATCCAATGACCATTTAAATGCCCTTAAAGTTGGCGAGTCTACTACTTGCAGGCAGGGCATTCCACACCCCTACTACTCTCCGAGTTAAGAAACTACCTCTGACATCTCTCTCTCTCTCTTTTTTTCTCTCTCTCCCTTCTCTCTCTCTTTCCTCCTTCTCTCTTTGTTTATCTTCTAACTCCATTTTCCTGAATTGTAATTTAAGTTTTTCTACCTCTAATGCACTTGTCTGTTTCTCTGACGCACCTAATTTTCTGAGTAATTCCCACACAATTTCAGCTTTACTTTTGTCCTTGGTTAAACCAAAATCTGAATTCTTTGCTAATTCTAAAAGTATGGCCTTTTTCTTTCCTTGTAAATTTTCTTGGCAAATTTGAGAATCATCTTCAAATCCCAAAACCTCTTTAGCATTTTTAAGACCCATTTCAGAATCTGGATTCATGAGATAACGTTGGGCTTGATTTCTTTTTAATCGAGATCCTTAGTTGATAAAGTAAGGTTCACTGTGCAAGCCAACCTCAAGGTTGTAAAGAGAATTCATGGAAGACGGAGATGTAAGAACAGAAGATGATTACTTTGCAGTATGCAATGAGTTATTTAATGAAAACCAAGATTAAATTGAAAACAAAAAAAAGGCAATTTCAAAATTAAGCCAAGAAAACTCCATTCAGGTTTTTTTGAGCCTTAAGTCCCCAACTCTCATTTCTGTGTCTCCAGTCCCAATCTCAATGGTCAATAGAAAGGAGCCTCTGGATTCTGTATCTTCATTTTTTGGAATTAGCAAGTTATCGAAGCTCAGAGCTGACAAATGCCTGGGTCCTGATGAACTTCATCCTAGGGTCTTAAAAGAAGTGGCTCGTGCTATAGTTGTGGAATTGGTTTTAATTTTTCAAAATTCCTTTGATTCAGGAAGATGCCATTACATTGGAAGAGCTGAATGTAACTCCTTTATTTATAAAGAGAGACAGAAAGCAGGATACTACAGAACAGTTACCTTATTATCAGTCATACAGCCAATGTACAAGCTATCATTAAAGATATTAAAGCTGAAATCAGGAAGAGTCAACATGGTTTTGTCAAAGGGAAATCACATTTGGCCAGTTTATTGAAGCTCCTTTAAGAAGTTGTGCGCTGTGGATACTGGGGAATCTGTACTGGGATAGCATTTGATAAGGAACTAAATCAAAGATTATTGTAAAAAATAAAAAGTCATGATCTAAGAAATAACATATTGATTAAGATTGATAATTAGCTGGTTAACTGGTCTGAAGAAGTCATACCAAACTTGAAACGGTCGCTCTGTTTCTTTCTCTACAGATGCTGCCAGGACCTGCTGAGTTTCTCCGGTGTTCTATGTGCTTGTTTCAGATTTCCAGAATCCACAGCCTTTACGTTGGGAAGTAATTTGTGAAATTAACGTAAGGAGGCTATAAACAGATGTAGGTAAAGTGAGTGGGCAAAGATGTGGTATATGGGATAGAAAGTGGGAAGATATGATTTTTTTTATTTTGGCAGAGAAAATAAGAAGTAGAAATTGTATATTATATAAATGTTGAGTGATTACAGAGCTTTGAGATGCAGAGATAGCCTGAGTGCCCTTATACAACAAATAATTAGGAAAGCTAATAGAATGTTATTATTTATTGTGATATTTATTATCATTTTATATCCTTATTTAAGGAAGGATACAAATGTGCTGGACACAGTTCAGAGAATGTTAACTAGACTAAAACCTGGAAAGGGTGTTTTGTCTTATGAGGAACATTTGGACAGGATAGGCTCGTACCCACTGGAGTTTGAACGGGTAAGAGGTGACTTGATTAAAACACAAGATTCCAAGGGATCTTGACAAGGTGAATGCAGAAAGGTTGTTTTCCCTGTGGGAGAATCCTGAGCTGGGGTCACTGTTTAAAAATGAAAGGTTGCCCATTTAAGTCAGAGAAGAGGAGAAACCTTTCCCATTAAGGAGCATGAGTCATAGAGATGTATAGCACGGAAACAGACCCTCAGTCCAACTCGACCATGTCGATCACATATCCTAAATTAATCTAGTCCCATTTGCCGGCACTTGGCCCATATGCCTCTAAACCCTTCCTATTCATATACCTATCCAGATGCCTTTTAAATGCTGTAACTGTACCAGCCTCCACCCCTTCCTCTGGCAGCTTATTCCATACATACGCCACCCTCTGTGTGAAAAAGGTGCCCCTTAGGTCTCTTTTATATCTTTCCCCTCTCACCTTAAACCTATGCCCTCTAGTTTTACGCTCCTCTGACTGAGGGAAAAGACTTTGTCTATTCAATCTATCCACACCCCTCATGATTTTATAAACCTCTATAAGGTCACCCCTCAGCCTCTGATGCTCCAGGGAAAACAGCCCTAGTTTATTTAGCTTCTCCCTATAGCTCAAACTCTCTAACCCTGACAACATCATGTAGGGGCGGCACGGTGGCACAGTGGTTAGCACTGCTGCCTCACAGCGCCAGGGACCTGGGTTCAATTCCCGCCTCAGGTGACTGACTGTGTGGAGTTTGCACGTTCTCCCCGTGTCTGCGTGGGTTTCCTCCTCCGGTTTCCTCCCACAGTCCAAAGATGTGCAGGTCAGGTGAATTAGCCATGCTAAATTGTCCGTAGTGTCATATAAGGGGTATATGTAGGGGTATGGGTGGGTTGTCGCTTCGGCGGGTCGGTGTGGACTTGTTGGGCCGAAGGGCCTGTTTCCACACTGTAAGTAATCTAATCTAATCTAATCTAAATATTTTCTGAACTCTTTCAAGTTTCACAACATTCTTCTGATAGGAAGGAGACCAGAATTGCACACAATATTCCAAAAGTGGCCTAACCAATGTCCTGTATAGCCACAACATGACCTTCCAACTCCTGTACTCAATACTCTGACCAATAAAGAAAAGCATACCAAATGCCTTCTTCACTATCCTATCTATCTGCGACTCTACTTTCAAAGAACTATGAACTAGTGGCACTCAATTTTTCAAAAGGTAATGAAAGCAAAGTCTAAATATTTTTGAGACAGAGATAGAGCTTTTCAGAAGTAGGTGGGAATGTGGATTAATCAGATCAGCCATTATCCTACTGGATGGCAGAGCAGGCTCAATGAGATAAAGGGCCGACTTCTGTTTGGAATTCATATATTTTTATGTTTGTTGCCATGAGAACCATGGGTGGACTGGTATGGTTTCCCACGTGCATGTTTGGAGGCAGGAAGAACGTAAGACCGTAAGAACTAGGAGCAGGAGTAGGCCATCTGGCCCTTCGAGCCTGCTCCACCATGCAATAAGAGCATGGCTGATCTTTTCGTGGCCTCAGATCCACTTACCCACATTCTCACCGTATTACTTAATTCCTTTATTGTTCATAAAAATATCTATCTTACCTTTAAAGACGTTTACTGAAGTAGCGTTACCTACTTCACTGAGCAGAGACTTCCATAGATTTACAACCCTCTGGGTTAAGACGTTCCTTCGCAATTCAGTCCCAAATCTGCTCCCTCTAATCTTGAGGCTATTTCCTCTTGTCCTAGTTTCACCTGCCAGTGGAATCATCCTCTTTACTTCTGCCTTATCAATTTTCTTCATAATCTTATGTGTTTGCATAAGATCCCCCCTCGTTCTTCTGAATTCCAATGAATATAATCCTAGCCTACTCATTCTCTCCTCATAAGCCAACTCCCTCAACTCCAGAATCAACCTAGTGAACCCCCTTTGCACCCCCTCCAGTGTCAGTACATCCTTTCTCAAGAAAGGAGACCAAAACTGCAAGCAGTACTGCAGGCGTGGCCTTGCCAGCACCCGGTACAGCTGCAACATAACCTCCCTGCTTTTAAAATCAATCCCTTTAGCAATGAAGGACAAAATTCCATTTGCTTTCCTAATTACTGGGCTAAATAGTAGAAGACAGAGAGTGGTGGTAGAGGGTTGTTTTTCAGATGAGGGGGGCCTGTGACCAATCATTTGTATAAAAAAGAGACCTTGGAGTGCAGGTTCATAGCTCCTTGTAAGTAGAGTCGCAGGTAGATAGGATAGTGAAGAAGGCATTTGGTATGCTTTCCTTTATTGGTCAGATTATTGAGTACAGGAGTTGGGAGGCCATGTTGCAGCTGTACAAGACAATGCTTAGGCCACTTTTGGAATGCTGCAAGCAAATCTGGTCCCCTTCCAATCAGAAGGATGTTGTGAAACTTTAAAGAGTTCAGAAAAAATTTACAAGGATGTTGCCAGGGTTGGAGGATTTGAGCTACAGGGAGAGGCTTAATAGGCAGGGGCTGTTTTCTGTGGAATGTCTGAGGCTGAGGGATGATCTTATCGAGGTTTATAAATCATGAGGGGCATGGATAGGGTAAATAGACAAAGTCTCTTCCCTGGGGTGGGGGATTCCAGAACTAGAGGGCATAGGTTTAAGGTGAGAGGGGAAAGATATAAAAGAGATCTGAGGAGCAACTTTTTCATGCAGAGGGTGATACATGTATGGAATGAGCTGCCAGAGGAAGTGGTTGAAGCTAATACGATTGCAACAATTAAAAGGCATCTGGATAGGCATACGTATAGGAAGGGTTTGGAGAGATATGAGTGGGGTGCTGTCAGGTGAGACTAGATTGGGTTGGGATATCTGGTCAGCGTGGATGAGTTGGACCAAAGAGTCTGTTTCCATGCTATACATCTCTATGAATCTACGATTCTACCTGTTGTACCTGCAGACTAACCTTCTGTGATTCATGCACAAGGACACCCAGGTCCGTCCGCATTGCAGCATGCTGCAACTTTACACCATTCAAGCAATAATCCTTTTTACTGTTCCTCCTATAAAATGAATTACTTCACATTTATTAAGATTGTATTCTATTTGCCAGACCTTTGCCTACTCACTTTAAGTATCTATGGTCCTCTGCAAAGTTTCACATTCCTCTGCACACTATGCTCTGTTACACAGCTTTGTGTCATCTGCATGGTGGCTCAGTGGTTAGCACTACTGTCTCACAGCACCGGGAGCCTGGGTTTTATTCCAGCCTTGGGTGTCTGTGTGGGTTTCCTCTGGGTGCTCTAGTTTCCTCCCACAATCCAAATACATGCAGTTTTGATGAATTGGCTATGCTAAATTGCTCATCGTTGATTGGAGATGTGCAAGTTTGGTGCATTAGTCATGAGTAAATATAGGGTCTGGATGGGTTACTATTCAGAGGATTGATGTGGAATTGTTTGGCCAAAGGGTCTGTTAAGCATGACCTGTCCTTCATGAACCCATGCTGCATCTGCCCAATGGGACAATTTCTATTGAGATGCCTTGTTATTTCTTCCTTGATAATAGACTCAAGCATCTTCCCCACTACAGAAGTTAAGCTAACCGGTCTATAATTCCCCATCTTTTGTCTACCTCCCTTTTTAAACAGTGGCATCACATTTGCTGTTTTCCGATCTGCTGGGACTGCTTCAGAGTCCAGGGAATTTTGGAAAATTACCACCAGTGTACTTGCTATTTCTCCTGCCATCTCTTTTCGTACTTTGGGATGCATTCCATCAGGGCCAGGAGACTTCTCTATCCTTAGCTCCATTAGCTTGCCCAACATTATGTCTTCCATGATAATGATTGTTTCCAGGTCCTCACCTACCTTTGTCTCTTTGCCAATTACCAGCATTTTATTTGTGTCCTCCACTGTGAAGACTGACACAAAATAACTATTCAATACCTCAGCCATTTCAGTATATCCCATAACTAAATGCCTCTTCTCATCCTCTGAAAGGACTAATGTTTATTTCAGCCACGCTTTTTTGTTTTATATATTTATATAAACTTTTGCTATCTGTCTTTATATTCTGTGCTAATTTTTTCTCATGTGCTATCTTACTTTTCTATATAGCTCTTTTTGTGGCTTTCTTTCGACCTTTAAAGTTTTCCCAGTCTTCTAGTTTCTTGCTGTTTTTAGCCGTACTGTATGCCTTCTCTTTCAATTTGATAGCCTCCCTTATTGCCTTAGACACCCATGGCAGATTACCCCTTTCCTTACAATCCTTCCTTTTCACTGGAATATACGTTTGCTAAGCACTTTGAAAAATTGCTTTGAAAGTCCTCCACTGCTGGTCAACTGTCCCATCATAAAATCTTTGTTTTTCCAGTCTACTTTAGCCAAATCCTCCCTCATTCTATTGTAGGCATTTAGTCAGTGGGTTGGTGACCTGCCTGACCCCTACTGTCTTCCCACCTCTGGGAAAGAAAAATCACAGTCCGACTTTCTGTCCTGCCAATCGAGGGCAATTAATGATCACTTAAAGGCCTCATCCCACTGTCAATGAGATTACCCCTGTGGTGGGCAGTGTGGCCTGCTAGTGCTCTTCAGGAGGGGGAAGAGGGATTCCTTGCACAAAAGCACTCTGTACCTGGTTGAGGAAGGCAACATCAAGATGGAGGAGGAGTTTGGCCACCCTTCCCTGCCTTTGATGCTGATGCCCACTACAGCCCTCTCCCATGACCCACATCCTGTAAAATCCTTCTTTCCTTACATACCGTGGTTTACTCCTCCATCCTACACAGGAAGTGTCATTCCAGTACCATCAGCCCAGCAGAGCTGGTGTTCCAAAGAGCTGTTGGCTTCCAATTGACCGACAGTTCTCAGTAAGTGGGACTTCTACCCTGGGGTCCTTCATCCTTGAAACATCCTGCTGCTGGCTACTTCAGTGCCTGAGTGGCATTTACTGACAGGCCTTTGCAGAGAAGGTAATGCTGAGTCTCTTGCTGACCGTCTAGCCAGCAGGCAAGGCCTCTGAAACCCTGATTAAATCGAGCCCCAAGTATTGGTAATCCAAGACATGCTCCAATTCTGGAATCTTGTACATCACTAATTTCAACCAATATAGTGGCTGCATCTTCAGCTTCTCAGGTCCTAAGTTCTGGAATTCTTCCCCTAATTTCAATCTTTTCTTCACAGATGCTCCTTAAAATGTATGTCTTTTGTTAAGTCTTTAGGGCACTCATTTAAATACCTCACTAGGTGTCTTGGTATCTAGGTGTCTTTGGTCTGTTGACACTCTTGTCAAGCACCTTGGGATATGTTATTATGTTAAAGGTGCTATATAACTGCAAATGTTGTTATTTTGAGAGTGCGAGGAGATTTACCAGAAATAACACGAGGGATAGATTTATGAAGAGTCAAAATAAACTTTGATTGTTCTCCTTACAACAACAGGTTAAGGGATACTCAAAGGTATTTAAATTTTTTCAGTATAGGTTGAATGGGCCAAACGGCCTCCTTGTTAAGATTCTACATTTGTCTTCTTTATCCTGATTATAACCTGAAGACTATATTTGATCTGAACTTTGTCTTTGCATGACCACAGGATTTCGACTAGTTAAAACTAAATATAGACTGAAAGCTCTTCCACGAAAAAGCATTGGTGATAAAAATGTAGAATATTTCAAGATTTCTTAGAGCAGAATCCTGGGAAATACTCCAGCTCAGATTACCAAAAACAGCAGGGACAAAAATGCAATACAACTGAATTGAAACTTTAAGTAGGTCGCAGCTGTCCTATTTGCTTAAAAGTTAAACTAGGTGAACAATAGTAGATCCCTAAAATAAATATTATTATACAGAGCTACAATCAAAATCCTTTAGGAACTGACAATCTGAGTCTAATTACATGATTCCCTACAGCGTTATTCATATCATTTTCTAGGTCACATAGCAAACATCAATTTAAAGCACAGAAAATGCAATTTATAAGCTTCGCTCAAAACTAATAGATTGTTACAATATACACCTACATAACACTTAACTACAATATCACAGCACAGCCTGTATAAAACACACATTTGGTTTCACTTGCAAGAGACTTTGCACATGACTCTCAATTAGGTTGCCATATGAGGTGGGGGGGGGTGGGGGGAGTGTTTAAAATGTGCAAGAGGCTTAAAGATAGTGCTTATGAAGAGACTGATCCCATAAGAACCAGAACTCTCTGATTATATTACCACTTTGTTTGGCCCGGAAACAGAGACTGGAATTTATGCCTTTCCTGAAGCTGATAGCAGTCTAGCAGGTACGCTGGGGGATGTAAAACTGTTAGAATGAGGGGGTGCCGTGCCCATCAGAGACCCATAACCACAGGCAATTAATTCTGCATCACAATTACTCTGTACACAGATAATGGACACATCAAGGTATATTCCTGTTCATGGATTTAGTTAGTATAGGGCTGAATATCGTAAAGCATGGGTGTGTGTTACTGAACATGTGGAAAGTATTTTTGGATAAAATCCAAAAAGAAGCAATTCAAAATTGATAACATTTTAATGAGTCAGGGTATACATAACCGCAGAAAACACACATACAAGCAAGTCAGTGAAATGGTCATTAACTCTGCCGTAGGACTGACAGGTGTATTAATTTAATAAACCAAGAGTAAATTATTAATCAAATGAATTGATGCATTTACACAACCCAGTACAACCCTTCGACTCTAATGTTCTCAGTGTTCTTGAAAGATGAACTGCCTTCACTGTCTCATCAATGGCATTTTCACAGACTCAAAAATAGCAAACGCATAACTTAAAATACAGAATTTCTTTGTACCACAGAATGCAGCAGGTGGCCTTTAAGGCGAATGAATGTTTTGGGTTGTGTTGTTACAAATGATTGCCGCGATCTATACCATGGCCTTGTCTCCAATAGTACAACGTGAATTGATTTTCAGTGTCATCTGCCACCCCCTAAATATGACATACACTGAAAGTGAAGCCTGTAAAATCATTCATATATTCTCCTCGCATCTTCTCAATTGTAGAACCTACTTATTTTGGTACTTATTTTTGATGTATTTTTGGAAAGACTTTTACAAAGAATTACAATGACCTACAGAGAAAATGGATGAGGGAGCAAAGCACAAAAGACAAGGCAAGGCGGGGTGCAGTGAATATTCAGGATAGGCTCAGATTTTGCACTCTCTGACAACAAGAAAAGAACCTGGAGATGCAGCCCAGTCCATTCCATGATCTGGTGTGTGTTCCTGAGCGCACAGTGTCCTTGCTGAAGCATTATAGTGATAGTTGCCAGTGCAGCCTAAGATACAGCACTGAAGTGCAGAAGTGTCTTGTCAATGGATTGGAGATGTGCCATGAGGGTCCTTGGAGGCCATGGGACTTTTTAAATGCCAAAGTCCATGGATGTGGCTGCTTCTGGCCAGTGCCCATGCAGCGAACCCTGTGATGTTGATGCGCCATGGCCAATATGGAGTTCCTTTGGATAAAGTGGTGATCTGAAGTCACCAGGTACCCACCCTCTGTTCCAAGTGGAGATTTCTCAGCATCTAGCTATTCTGGTGCATTTGGTAAAAGTGGAATATTAATGAAGTGAGTTGCAACATTAATAAAGCATTTCATAAGCTATAATCCACTTCAAATAACAATTCACCATTTCCTAGTGAGAAGCTCACCTTGCCATTTAGCAGTTACATTAAAGATGTGGCAAGATGATCCCAACATTGAGATAAGCCTTGCTGGACTTCTGATATGATTCTACCACAAATTGCACCATATCCCACACTCAGTTCCAACATTACCATGATTAGAATATGAACCATTCCATAATTCATCATCTACCATTTGCTTGTGGTTTTTATCATTAGCAGCACCTAACTTCAACTCTTTGTACAATCGTGCTCAGAGTCACTGTGGATAACCAGGTCAGAATGGTCAGAAAAGTAGTCTTAAAAATAATGGAAAGATCGGTTCTTCACTTGATTGCGCTATTTCTCTGGAGAAAGTGAGGACCGCAGATGCTGAAGGTCCAAGTCAAAACGTGTGGCACTGGAAAAACACAGCTGGTCAGGCAGCATCTAAGGAACAGGAGGATCGACGTTTTGAGCATAAGTTCTTCATCAGGAATGCGCTCGAAACGTCAACTCTCCTGCTGCTCGGATGCTGCCTGACCGACTGTGCTTTTCCAGCGCCACACTTTTTGATTCTGCACTGTTTCTTTGAAGATATAGTTGAAGGTAGTCTGTAATTTAATAATTGTGTGTCTCAGATCAGCAAACTTGAGTCAAACCTGGTAGCTAATTGTTCACAGTGCTTGGTTACAATTATCCCGATTCACAACCATGCGTACCTCCATCACACTGTGTGAACCATTTCAATGTTTTAACAATTGTCTATCATATATCACTGCATTTCACTATAGAATGTACTCCTAGATGTACACAAAATGCAATAAGCTACCCTTTGAAAGCCAATGTTCACTTCATTCCCTCGCTGAGAGAAGAATCTTCTGTCATCTCACTCACTCAGCGTTCTCACATTGAATACTTCTCCCAAACATAGAGGTAATAAGCAGCAGTGATTGACATTCTTTACCGAGAAAGCAATTTGCTGAGTTACTGACCAGTAGAACAAATCAATCTATAGTCCAGTGAAATTTTCAACCCAATATACCACTGTAGTAACAACAAAGATCCTCTTGTGATGATGTTCACACATCCTCATTCACTACGTTCGATTCCCAACTCTCTGTGTGGAGTTTGCACATTCTCCTCATGTCTGTGTGGGTTTTCTCCGGGTGCTCCAGTTTCCTCCCAAATCCAAAGATGTGCAGATCAGGTGAATTGGCCATGCTAAATTGCCCACAGCGTTAGGTGCGTTAGTCAAGGGTAAATATAGGGTAGGGAAATGGGTTTGGGTGGGTTTCTCTTTGGAGGGGTGGTGTGGACTTGTTGGGCCAAAGGGCCTGTTTCCACACTGTAGAGAATCTAATCTAATCTAATCATTAAAGTTTTATAAGCTACTCTGTAGTTTCTATTGATGTGCTGCCAATGGTATCAAAGGGATTTGGGTTTCCCTTTGTTACTGTTACTCTTATTGTAATGCTCAATGGATGTCCAATGCCAGACCTGTTCATCAGGTGGCCCACAGGCTAGAACATGGCCCAACAAGGGCGCCTGTCCAACACCAGCCCGTGTTCCAAATATGAGGAAGTACATGTGAAAGATTCTGTAAACACACTCTGTCGATCAAAAACAAACAAGGAAGAGAAACAGCCTCAGGTTGGAAGGGCAGTGAGCGACACAATCACGCCTACCATCGTCCAGCCTGAGCAAGTTTGTGGATAGGAGAAAGGGAGGAAGGGGTAAGACTGCAAAGGTCAGGTCACCCGATGGGCGGGTGAGACGGTGAGATGGTGAGACTGAGGGTTAGCAAGTGGCTTGGGAGAGAAAGTGGTGAGCAGGTCGGGAATCAATGAGTGGGTCAGAAAACATGTGGGAGAGCGGGTGGATGTGGCAGAGTAAATGTGTAGGAACGAAAGACTGTGTGTGGGAGGGAGGGAATGTGTGTGAAAGGGAGTGTGTGTATGCATGCGTGGTAGGGAGTGTCTGTATGTGAAAGGGAGGGCATGTGTGGAAAGGAATGAGTGAGTATGGGAAGGAGGGAGATAATGTGTGAGAGGGAGGGAGAGTGGGAGGGGGACTGTGTGTAGGAGGGACTGAGAGTATGTGGGGGGAGTGTGTGTGTGAGGGAGGGACAGTATGTGTGTGTGCGGGTGAGAATGTATGTTTGTGCATGTGGGAGGAGGTGTGTGTGGAGGGGTGGCAGAGTGTGTGTGAAGGAGGGTGTATGGGGAGGAGTGTGCAGGAGGTAGTATGCAGGTGGAAGGGGAGTGTTTGGGTGGGAGCGAAGTACTTGGGTGGGAGGGAGTTTGTCAGGCGGGGGAGTGTGCGGGAGGGAGGGAGGGTGTGAAGCAGGGGGACTGTGTATGAGAGAGAGGAGGAGTGTGTGGGAGGGAGTATGTGTGTGTGAGGGAGGGAGAATGTGTGGGGTGAGGGAGTGTGTGAGGTTGGGAGAGTATGTGGGAGGGAGGGAGTGTGTGTGTGTTAGGACGGGGGGGTGTGCGTGAGGCTGGGATAGTGTGCAGGGGTGGGAGTGTGTGTTTGAGGGAGGGAGAGTGTGTGGTTTAGATGGAGTTGTATTCATTCTGAAGTTGTCCAAATCTTCAAGAATATTGATTGTGTTGGAAGAATGATGTGTCATTGTATCCTGTTTGTCCAAAACCCAAAACTCTCCAGTGTTTCCAGGAAGAATTCAAATTGAATCCAGGTTAAGTTGATGTTGTTGGGTTCAATCTGAACTCTTACAGGACCTGACAGTCAACCACAATACTCTGATAAGGTACAATGGAAGAAATATAAGGCATGTCTGCTTTGGGAGTGAGTATACATGTTGGACCTCCAGCCTACTCTATCATTTAATAAGACGTTGGCTGATCTGATTATGGCCTCAACTCCAATTTCCTGACTGACCACCGCCACCCCATCACCCCCCCTCCCCCCCACCCCCACCCCCACCCCTCCCCACCACTGCCATAGCCCTTGACTCCCTTATATCAAAAATGTAACCCAGCCTCGAATCAATTCAATGACCAGCCTCTGACGCTTTCTGGGGAAGGGAATTTCACAGGTCCATTGTGCGCTAAAAGGAAGACCCTGTGTTATTAAACTGGGTCCTGGACCTTCAGTCTCCACCAAAAGAGGAAACAGCCATTTGGTAATCAGCTTATCCCAGTTCCCTCAGGATTTTATACATCTTAATAAGACCACCTCTCATTTCTAAAAACTCCATGGTATGTAGGCTCAAACTGTTCAAGCAGTCTTCATAATCTCATAAATACCCAACAGCTTTATGGCCGGTTTAAAAACAAAGCTCCAACAAATTTTGCAAATTTTAGGTTGGGTGTTCAGATCCTCTTAAGTGATTCCATCATTGTGAGTGCACATCACACACAGCCACCAACTTTAAATTATCTCACCATATATTTCTCATGTTAATAATAGTCTAATAGCTGATTGTTCATCAGCAATCAATTAACTCGGTGGTTAATTTAGTGCAAACAGTAAATATGCATTGTAAGTTATGCAGACATTATAGCAAGCAACTGATTGCAAGCCCTTAGCAGGCTAACTACCAGGCAGTCGTAACATTGTTTACAAACAGCACTTAGAGTCCTAGGATCTTGAGCAGCAATTTAAAGTTGGAAAGCTGATCTGTGAAGTTTTATGTGGTACATGATGTCTACACTTTTAAAGGCACACAAGAGATAGATCATAGTTATAAAAAAAGTCTTGTAATAACGCTTAAGGCTTCATGCTCTCAGTCAATAAGAAATCTGTTTTCAAAACTCTAGTCAAACAATCCCTTCTCAGAACTCATACAGCAGAATAAAATAATAAGCATTGTTGCAAGCTCTTAGAATGTTAACTGCATTATAAAGCTCCAATGAAGTATAAAATTCACATTTTTCCTGTCAGACCAACAGCTGATGTGATTGTAATAAAGGCTGAGCCTAAAGGAAAGAGTGAATGATCATCAGAATTTGTCCTGCATTGCTGTATTCAGTCAAAATACTGAAAAAATTCAAGCAAGCCTTAAAACTTGTGAGAATGAACTGGAATAAAATTAATTGAGGGAAGAAGCGAGTGTGATCAGGACTGGCAGTGATGGCTGTTGAGGTGCAATGTGCTTGGGCAGCAGGGTGTAGAACTATGAGACCATAAGAAATAGGAGCGGAAGTAGACCATTCAGCCCACCAAGTCTGTTCAGCCATTGAATAAGATCATGGCTGATCTGATAATCTGCAAATTCTTTCTGCAGGCTTCAGGACCCAGTGTTTGGGTCAAGTGGGTACTAAGGCATAAAGTGGGTAATGAGCTGGCCTTTGCTGGGTGGGGGTCTAGCTGAATAATCTTCCAAGGTGCAGCTTCCTAATTGGTCACTTCCATGCTGGCAGTCATTATGGTATGCGGCAGGCCCAATGACAGGATTGGAAGTCTCTGTGGCCTCACTGGAAACATTGGCCCCTGCTGACATTGAAAGAAAAGCAACTTCAGTATCATTGAAAAAAGACACTTTTTGCCAACTCGCTAAGCAATCAACACACTCTTCTCCTGCAGTATTAAAATACAGTTCTTCCTCACATTGTTATTTTTTGCAAATTGTCCTGATAATGTGAAACAATGAGCTTTGAGAAAAGGTGACATTTTTTCAGTAACACTGAAGTACTGTACTACCAAATGTCTAAATGAAAGACTTGCATTTAGAAAGCACCTTTCATGACCACTAGTCATGTCAAAGCATTTTACAATAAATGGAAACCTTCCTGAATTGTAATCACTGTTCTCATGGTGAAAGGCAAATCAGAAAACATGAAGGTGCCTCACCAGGTATACACCCTCAGAGAAGTAAACTTCACAGAAAATTTGAGACAATGTAAAGCTTGATGGCCCACTACTTTATTAAAGCTGAGTGATATCTGAAAGGAAAGTTCTTGTGGAGAACTCCAGTCTTCCTCGGTCTCTAGCACGTGGATCTGTGGCTCCACAAGTAAAAAATGAGGTCTGCAGATGCTGGAGATCACAGCTGCAAATGTGTTGCTGGTCAAAGCACAGCAGGCCAGGCAGCATCTCAGGAATAGAGAATTCGACATTTCGAGCATAAGCCCTTCATCAGGCTCCACAAGCCAGGCTATGGATTTACAAAGACTCTTAGTGACTGACAAGCACATATCTGGCTGCATCCGGCAATATCCGGTTTGCTCCTTTGTGAGATGATGAGATCACAGTGGAACATGTCAGCGCACCAATATTAGCTCTTGATCTGAAAAGTACAGAACTGTAAAGAACCAAATCACACATTGTAAATGTGTTACTTGTAAATCAGACAGCCTGGATACAGATGTGTGCATGATTTTAATGCATAGTATTATTGCTCTTTGCTAAGTCCTAAAGTATCATTCCACCAGCTTTGTAGATTTTATAGTGCCTGACAGATTACCCAGGCAAGAACACTGTTACCATGGTAGCAGGTCTTCCAGGGAGATGTGTCTTTGGTCAAGACCAATGGAGTCTCAGGATAAGTAGGCGGTTGCAACATTGTTTTAAACTAAATGTTCAGCTAATTATTTATTGGGTAATGTTCCGGACAGCGGTTAAAACAGAACCATCTCTCTCCAGAGTCTGAGACAAAAACAGAAATTGCTGGAAAAACCAACAGGCTTGGCAGCATTCGTGAAGAGAAAACAGAATTAACAGAATCAAAGTTTAGAGACTAGTGACCCTTCTTCACAAGGAATTGAACACCTCTGTCCTGAAGAAGGGTTACTGGACATGAAATGTTAACTTTCCTTTCTCTCCACAGGTGCTTACAGTTTCTGTTTAAGATTGCCAGCATCCATAATTCTTTGTTCTATTATATTTTCTCCAGAGTCTATTGTTATGAGATCTCTTACATCACTAATGAAGCTGACTGACTGTTTACATAGTGAGCATCCCCCCTTGACACTTACAGCAGGAAATGTAATGACTGCAGCAAGTCCTCCCTAGGCTCCTCCCCTCGCCGAAACATCCGTCACAGCCCACTCCTTCCATGTGCTGAATCTGGAAGGAAGCCTGCCTCCCTACCAGCTCCTGGGGTCTACAATGTCCTGCAGAACCTTACTCTGGTATTCCTCAGATGTCTGGCTGAGCAATTAGGCTGAGTAGTGGGTGGGGAACAGGGGGTTATGTAAGAAATTCCAAGAGAGCTGGATTTCCCATCAGCTATTGGCACCCCTCCCCTTACTCCCACCACAGCTTCTGCCAGATCAATAAGATAAAACTCCCACTCTGTTCAGAGTTTATCTTCAGTTTTAACAGTGCATCAAAACTTGTAATGGACTCTGGGTTAGCCTTAACTCCCTATCCAAGCTTTTACTGAACTAAGCATATTATATCATGCAAGGTAACAGTAAACAAACCAGTAGTTTCAATATTCAACACAAGCATCAGGGTTCCTTTAACCAGCTGATCCTACAGTTCACTTCTGCTGAAATACCACACCCCTGTGGGTAACTGTTTACCATTGTACTCAAACCTATTGGTTTCAATAGATGTTGTTACTTCAGATGGTCATATGAATATGACTTTAAATAAGTCTCACCTGTGCAAACATTGCTTCATAAAATAAGTAGGCAATTGTTTCTTTGACTACAGATTGCACATTTCCTTCATGTCAGTTTTCATGACAGCAACTGTTCTTTCCACTCCATTACTCAAACTAAAAGAAATCGACACCATTGTGCCTGAGCGAGCGAAATGCTATGAGGGTATGAAGTACCTGATTTTACAAATCTTTGAATCAAATCGAAACTCATTTTGCGTATGTGTAAATCAGAACCTTCTCTATGGATTTTGTAAACAATGATTTTTCATTGTTTACATAATCATGTTCTTCCTGTTGGTCAGCTGAACTCTGTCTCTTTAAAAGCTCGATGGTCAATTCTGAATAAGTTTCCACAAACTTCATGATTATTCAGACTATTCCACTCTCCTGCTCTGTCAAAGGTTGGCGGCTGGGCCAGCATGGGTTTCAATGTACTTTCAAAGCAGCAGATCAGCATCAATATCCCCATATACATGGTGCTAAAATTATTGAGCATTTCATAATGATTGGAGACATTTGGGGTATTTTAATGTTTTAACCAGTCAAGATGGACAGACCTGGCTTCCAGTCAGATGAGGGAAGCTGGCAAAGCGAACACAAAATCAAACAGGTTGAAAACCTGACCAGTGGAAGGGGGAATACCCTGCCTGAGGGATGAGAAACCTTGGCATTCAGGCGGGAGATTGAAAGGGTCCAGAATGGAATGATGAGGGGTACAGATAAGATGGATGGCAGATGCTTTTTCCCTAGGGTGGGGGATTTCAAGACTATGGGGCATATTTTCTAAGATGAGAAGAGAAACATTTAAAAAAGACATGAGGAGCAACTTTTTTACACAGAGAGTAGTTTGTGTGTGGAATGAGCTTCCAGAGGAAATGGTAGATGCAGGCACAGATATAACATTTAAAATACATTTGGATAAGTACATGAATAAGAAATCTTTGATGGGATATGGGCCAAGTGCAGGCAGGTGGAACTAGTTTAGTTTGAGACCATGATTTGGCATGGACTGGTTGGACTGAAGACTGTTTCCATGCTGTGCGACTCGATGACTTGATAATAAATGCAAGGATTAGGGCTCAATTAACAGGGGAGAGAGATATTGGGTAAGGCGATAAATCTGGCTTCTACAGGTTAGTGAAAGGGACTTACCTCTTGGATCTAACAACGCTCACTTTTTACATGCCAAGTTTTCTGATGCTGTTGAGTCTCAGTGATGTACAGGTAAATTGGAAATGAAGGGACAGCATGGGTTGGGACTGGGATTTAGATTTTTAACCCAACTCAAACCTGTTCATTTTTAGGGTTGCAATCCCCTTGTTATGTTCAAAACATTTAACCTAGACCTTAAATATCACAATCTGAACTTGGCATATGGCACAATAAACCAAGCTCAACAGTGCCAGGTGGGTGCTCTTCCAACTCTAAAAAGGGGCAGAATTTTCTCTGGCCATGAATAGCATGGGCATTAGCGAGTCAGTTGGGAAAATAGTGTGAGGTCTGCAGAAACGAGCTTCTGAATGTTGAGAGGGAAAATGTGTTTGCTGTGCCATCTGTGTTCCCTGAGCACTGTTTGTTTTCAGTTCCCCTCTCACTATGTCAATTTATAATGGCCGCTCCTGACTGCCAGAACTTGGCCGGCCTATGCTTTACAAATGGCACTGGCACCAGGTATTCCAGAATGCCTGGCAGTGGGGAGTACCTCTGTGTTGTGAAAGGGCAGGCAGGATGAGCAGGATGCCCTTCGGACATTGTGCGTGATTAATGAGACAAATTCCAAAGAATAGAGTGAGGAATCTCACTCAGGCACACAGAGAGAAACTCTCCACAAAATGCAACAAATTGACACTTTCTTGTAAAGTTCAGTGCACGGTACTTGGGTGGGGTGGATACACTTATGGAATAAACAATGATGGACGCCGCACTGATGCAAGCTTTAGAATATTGAGTATCAGCGACAAGAAAGCAGAGCTGGCAAACTGTGACATAAATCAGTACATGATGTAAATTTAATGTCAATGGTACCACTTTTTGAGCTCAATGCTCACGCCAACATTCACTCATAAGCTGACAGAGCTGACCCGAATATTCAGCAGCAGGAGGGTATTATACCCCTTTACCTGTACAAGTGTTAATTGGAGATCAGTTTTATAGGTTGGTTTCTTGTTGGTTTCTTCCAGTTGTTATTCCAAATCTTTGGTGATTTCTCCATTTGCTTCAAGTTTCAAAAGTTTACAAGGAGCGGGTCAGCAGGCAGTAAAATACATTTTTCTCCCCTGATTTCTAGGCTTCTGCACAAAGTTTGCTGCCAAACATATGTGGGTTAGTCAGCTATCACCATGTAATAAAGTATGGCCTGAAGAATAAAAAGAGGTTACACAGAGGAGGACAAGTTGCTGGAAGGAAGAGGGATAGTTCATTCTATTCTGAATAGTTTTTCTATTCTGATTATCAGTGATGAAAGAAAGTGTGCTACATCTATGCTTCACTAAGCTCACTCTCAGCAAAGTCTGCTGTCTACTGCAGCCACAACTGCAGGTTCACAGCTGGGCCAGGGTCACATTAACTGTGGCCATGAACCCCTCAGCATCTGGTTTCTTTTAATCTGGGGCTGGAGGGACTTGAAACATCTCACAGTATACTATCCATCATTGGGTAAGGAAAATGTCACAGAAATGTTCTATTTAAAGATGGCTGACTACATTATATCCTTGTTTGGCAGGGATAAGAGGGCCAAGCAAGCACAAGGCTTCAATGGATATAAGTTTTCCAATAGTGGAATATTTCACTGACTGTGTACACACTGTTTTGCTAAATACTACACTGGAAAGGGATTACATCCTCACTAGATCTAACTGCAATGTGACAATAGACAGTGAACCATGTCAAGTCAACGCCAAGTATTGGTTGGACAGACTACAGTACACTCGCATTGAAGATGACGTCCCTCCTTCACATTGAGGTTACCCCCCATGGTGTTGTGTGGCACTACCCATCATGCTGAATGGAATAAAGTTTGAGCAGACGTAGCCACTCAAACTTAGACATCCCTTATGCAAGGTGGGCCATCATCAGCAGAATTACATTCAATTGCAATCTGTAAACTAATGGCTCAGCCTATCCTTGTTCCACCATTACCACCAAGCCATCATCCATGAAGATTATAAGAGGCCATGTCAGGATTAACACCAGAATTAATTAAAAATGAGATGTTAGCCTTGTGAAGCTTTAACACAAGATTACTTGTGTGCTAAGTGGTATAAGTACTATGTGATTGGTAGTGTTAAGAAACTCCATAATTTTTGGATAAAATCTAAGATCAGTAGTATTGCCACATCCAGTCATGAATGATGCTGTATAATTCATCAACTCATGAGGAAGGAAAGAGGGCTCCACAAATCACTTCAATGATATGGGAACACAGTACATCTCTGCAAAAGATGAGGCTGAAAACTTTGCAGGCATTATTTTCTGTAATTAGAGTTCACTGCTACCAAAGTGAAGGACCTGTGAACACAGCCTTAGAATTAGAGGGGGTCAATTCAGAACAGAAATGCGGAGACATTTCTTCAGCCAGAGAGTGGTGGGCCTGTGGAATTCATTGCCGCAGAGTGCAGTGGAGGCCGGGACGCTAAATGTCTTCAAGTCAGAGATTGATAAATTCTTGATGTCACAAGGAAGTAAGGGCTACGGGGAGAATGCTAGTAAGTGGAGTTGAAATGCCCATCAGCCATGATTGAATGGTGGAGTGGACTCGATGGGCCAAATGGCCTTACTTCCACTCCTATGTCTTATGGTCTAAAGTGCTGCTATCAAGCCACAAAGAAGTTGTATCTGTCACACAAATGATTAATGTGCTATATGAACTTCAGTTTTGGTGTGATGCTACACGTATACATGCTGTATATAGGCTCCCAAAGACTGGTGAATCATGTGAAACAGCATTTGTCTTTGGCTGTTCACAATCAGCAAGGTATTGACTTTCACCAACTAGCCCATGATTGCGAAATCTGCAACACAGTACCCAACATTAGACATGATTCTGTAACTTGTTGACATTTGCCGGATAATCTTGAATGAACAAAATATTACATTGATAACCGAGTTGGTATCATCAGTCAGGCTCGCAGTGTGGTGCATGTGCACATACTGCTTGCAACATGTGTTAAAGGACCTGGTTCTTTGCAGACAGGCAGAACTTGTACACATGCTGCATTTATTTCAACTCAACAAAATAAATAACACTGTTGGCATGTTTCTCAGGGTAATGCCTTGACTAATCAGAATCAATCTGTCTAGTATAAAGATTAAACAATCATTAACTGGTGCATTCTCCATGGCAATGTTTCCAACAATCACAATCTACTTGCCAACCAATTTCCGCTCTCCTCTCAGTATAAACTTTCCTTTGAATTTGTAAACTGTCCTGCGGTCTGACAAGTGCAAAGTGAAAAGCACTGACAAAATGTGTCCTTTTTTCAATAATGCTCAAGTTCTATATGACCAGGAGGTTACTTCCCTTACAGCAGATTTTGCAAATATCACAGGAGTACCACACAATATGACACCTCCTTGTGTCAAGCACAAGCATGACAATGAGAAGGCCAAGGACATGTCCACATCCACCAGGTACCAGTTCCTCTGGTTTCCTCGCCTTATGTAAAATTTTCGAGTAAAAAGTGAGGTCTGCAGATGCTGGAGATCAGAGCTGAAAATGTGTTGCTGGTTAAAGCACAGCAGGTTAGGCAGCATCCAAGGAACAGGAAATTCGACGTTTCGGGCCAGATTCCTGATGAAGGGCTCTGGCCCGAAACGTCGAATTTCCTGTTCCTTGGATGCTGCCTAACCTGCTGTGCTTTAACCAGCAACACATTTTCAGCTTATGTAAAATTTACTCATTTGCCTGAATGCCTATGGGCAAGCTTCACAATGATTACATCACCCTTGTTTTCACCTTGCGCAGCCTTACTCCTCAATTTTCCAAGTTACAGGCTTAAAAAAACAATGTGATGTGGTTAAATTTCCTGTTGATATTAAACTGAAAGGGGCAAGAGGATTGGAGTCGAACAGTGTGGAGCTGGAAAAGCACAGCCAACCAGACAGCATCCAAGGAGCAGAAGAATCGACATTTCGGGCATAAGCCCTTCATCAGGAAGGGCCAAACTATTCAGAATGTACAGAGTGAGCTGAATAAATCAATAATTTTGCGGGATCAATGTGGAAAATTAACTTTAAATGAAGGTTAACTACAGTATGTAAAATGGAGAGAAAAGTAGCATACATTCCTGTAAATAGTGCTAAGGCTGAAATTCAGAAACACATACAAGTAAATATGGCCAAGCAATGCAAAGCAACAAATCAGCAAGCCCTCAGAACACTGAACAATAAAGTAAGAATAGGTGAATAAATAGGTGAAGTCACAATCAAAGTACAATCCTTGGGTGAAACAATGTCTTAACTATTCGGTCTAATTTCTGGTTACAAACAAATGAGACAGTGAAGCAGCAAATGGAAGGCAGAAGAAGTAAAGCTGCTGTGTGATGGTTTGACTTATGAGTAAAGATTAAAGAAACTCAAGATTTTAGAGGGTAAAATGGACATATGGGAGGTTGGCTCAGGAGATATTGACAATAATAAACATTCAGAATTGGCAAATCCAAGATCATACTTTAAATTAAACTGTTGGAGTTGGACAAAGAAAAGTTCTTAACTAGTAAAAGATATTTAGGACTGATGTTAGGAATTTCTTTTTCACACAGTAAACAATCAACATCGACAGAACAGTCAAGGCAATAAATCCCAAAGCATTTAAGAAACAATTAGATTCCAAAATGGAAGGCTGTAAAGGGTTTAGGTGGATTAATGAGATATTATAAGTTTAAATTGTCATTTCCTTCTTGAGATAAAAGATCATTAATTGTCACAGAAAGCCAATTTCAAAATGGCAGTTACATGAGAATATACCTTTTCAAAGTAAATCCCTCTCCAAATTAGAGTACTGAACACTTATAGTCATAGAGTCATCCTTGGACCATAAACAGTCAAAAGTTTTCTTTAATTTTAAAATTCACCTACCCTCAGCACAGATATGAATAAGCTGGAGAAGAGTTTTACAGGTATTGATAATTTTGAGTACAGTGAGCAAGATCCATTCTCTGTACAGACTTTATTTGCCAAGTGTCTTTCTCCCCACTTTCAGTTGCTGATTCGAAGTTGATATCATAGGTTGAAATCTGCCATCTTCCGATTTGGAAACTTGGTCAGGCAGTACAATGTCAACATTATCTGAGATAAATCTTAGAATACAGCTTAAAGGAAGCACAATGTTTTTGCTGGTCATTAATCATATCAATATGGTTCATTAAACATCATGCACAATTTTTTTGTTCATTCGAAGTCCATAGGGCAGATCTTCAAAAGACAATTTATTTACTGATTCTACTCTTCAACAAGTTTTGATACGCTTCAGGAAACACAGCTACTGATTTGTCGCCAATATTTATAATATTCACCAAACAATCAGGATCTAATATTTATAGCATTGTTAGACTTACGCACATCTTTTGTTTGAAGGAATGCTTTCCAGAAATGCCTTTGAAACCAATTGATAAACTGGAAATCATTGTACAGTCCTTTTATTGTTAACAGCTGCTGAAAATGTTTTGCTGGAAAAGCGCAGCAGGTCAGGCAGCATCCAAGGAGCAGGAGATTCAACATTTCGGGCATAAGCCCTTCTCCTGCTCCTTGGATGCTGCCTGACCTGCTGCGCTTTTCCAGCAACACATTTTCAGCTCTGATCTCTAGCATCTGCAGACCTCACTTTCTCCTTTTATTGTTAACAGTCACACTATTAGTACCTGAAAAACTCTGCATGTTAACTGCAATAAGACATGGATATTGTTTTACTGCACACTGAAAAATCCATAAAGCAAGTGGAAGACTGAAGGATGACATGCAAGGAAGATCTGGAGTCGGATCCTGCCTCATGAAATCAAAACGCTGGAAGTTGGTTATTGCATGTGTAGTCTTATGAGAGAATCAAATCTTCACAGAGTCCCTGGGGAGTGACACTCAATTAAAAGGCAGAGGCCACTTTTAAGGTCACTCTTTCCAAACAAATATCAGAATTGTCCCTCATTTAAAAATTGCCAGGGAACCGAGTTCAAAATCATTCCTAAAGCTGTTTAAAGCATATTTCTTTGAAAAAAATAGTCATTTTATTTAACCTTTTCATGTGGTAATTGAATATGATTCAATTCCCCAGTATACAATTACAGTCCCTGCTATTGTATGGCTTTGGTTTTGCTTCATTTGCCACCGGGTAAAAAAAAATCATAATCCGATTACTACCCAAGCACTAGAAACTTTAATCAAGATAAGCTTTTCAAAATCAAATTTCACACTTTCGCATTCCATTTAAGAGATTTCACTGAATGATATACTGTTCACATTAAATACTATGATATAGAACCTTGATTACTTCATTATCCCTTTAAGTTTCAATCAGCTCCTCTGTTTGCTGGACAGAAACTTACATCTCTTTCAGATTAATGTAACACAATGACACAATGTGTTGTTTGTACGTTTGATAGCCTGAACCCATTATAACATCAAGATGTCCTTAATGCAGCTTCTGGATCTTCAACTGATATTTGAGATTATACAGTCTTTAGTCATATATCTTTAGTCATTATATCAGTTTTTACCTATTCATGGCAGTGTTGGCCTGGATTAAACAAACAATAAGCCTATGTGGTTGATGCCTTTCCACACATAGAACAGGCTGAATGAAAGGCGAAATTACAGACCACACACTCAGTCACTTGACTTCACCTCAAAACAGACAATATGGTCCATGCGTATTACTAAGTGATAGAAAATTCCATTTTTTTGCTGACTAAGGCCTTGTACATTTACCCTTTATTTGAAAGAAAACAAATTTTAAACCAGCAGGGACCTGTAAAACATCTGCCACCAAATCAAATCCTTATCGCTATCGCAACAGCACTTGTTTAACACAACATTTCTCATTCTTTCTCTGACAGAACTAAGCAGAACCAAAACTTTTCACTCTAAAAGCGAGCCATGTGTGAAAACAAGCTTAGGAGTATAAATTTAAATCTTATCAAGGCTCGGTCCTTGTGAATTGTTTATAGTCATTGAATACAAAGGCCTAATTGGAAACTGTTCTCCAACAAGTTCAAAAGACAGGTTTACATTGGATAAATGGGCTTCACACTTAAGGAGTAGTCACTGTAATTCTTTGTTATCTCCATGTTTTAAGTTCAGCATGCATCATTAAAGAAACTGGCTTCCTAACTGTAAACTTCCATGACAATGTCCTCACTTATCATTCATGTTTTACAATAACATTATAATTGCTACTTCTGTCAGTCTATGTTTGAACAGTGGCAAGTCTACTGGAGTTTGAATGTGAGAAATACTGGGGTTCCTAGAACATCATTGTGTTCTTTGCCTAAAGCATTGTAATTATCTGGATTTGTTGTTTAGAGGTGTTATTTTCAGTTTTAGAAATTAAAGTGGTAAATGCAAGATACTTTGAAACATTTGATTGAGAAACTAATGAACTAACCTGAAATAATTCCAATTTAAACAGATCCAGGTTAATTACAGTTCAAAAAGTAGTCTGTGCTTAGTTAATGAGCCAGTGTTAGAAGGGAGAAAATTTAAACAAAGGAATAGGAGTTACAAGTTATTCAATAAGAATTATAAATTGTTCAGGTGGGTCTCAGAAACAAGAGAATTTTTGAAGGTGAAAGACAATTAACTTAATTTTCTGGTTGGAGCATCTAACACTTTGTTTTGATTTATGTTTATGGGTTCACTCAGAAAAACAGGCAGATGCAGCTGTGTTCATCCATACTTTGAAGCAATTGAGTACCAGGGGAGCAAATGGGTTACATGTTCACCAAGCCGATACCTTAAACAGAGAAGTATTGACTTTTTCGTTCACTGCATGGAATACAGGTGGATACTCTGTTTGGAGGCAGAACTCATGTAAGAAAAAGAGGCAGGAACATTTGCCTCATTTGGAGCTAATGGAAGAAATTTACAGTAACTCTTACATTGAAAACAAGGAAAATTAGGGACAGAGTTCTGGCAGGAGCTGTGGAGTAAGGGAAACTAAGATAGAGGGGTATGTGAAAAAAAAGGAAGTTTCTGGTTTGAATGTCACTCAGCAAGAATGAAGGTGAGACCCATATTTAAGATGGGAAGGTCACAGTTTTGAAATTTTGAAGTAAAATTGGAGCATTGTCAAGCCAAAGGAATTAGAGTGATTACCATGATATCCCATACCTTAAAGAATTGTTGGAATGTTGAGGAGAAATAATAATGAATCCTAGTGAGCTGTGGCATATCAACATAATTTGTACAGATTTTTAATTTCCAAGAGTTAGGTAATTGAGGTACTAGTTATTTTCCCAGCTATCTACCTTCTGCTAAATAATATACCTCAATTTCTCTAATTAAGAGATTTAATTCTTCACAGCTGCTTTATTAAATCAGACAGTATTAACTGGCAGTTTAAATTATTAAAACAAGAACAGCTCAGCATCAGATATCCACTATCGAAAATAATTAAACATTGCCCATAATCTAACAGTCTCCAACAACCAACTGACTTGTGAACTGACTTTGAAATTAGTTTATTGAAAGGAATCAATCAAGTCTCAAAAATCAGGATGATTATGTGACCTTAGTGTATAATTAATTGTGTTATTTGTATGTAACAAAAATCTACAACATTTTGTTATTGCAACCTGATGTTATTACCAGTAATGAATTGATTTATTTGCTCAATCCAGAAATGTTACTAGATTTTGAACACAGGCATGCTGAGAGGAGGTGCTCTCCACAATGTTAACAACTCTAATGGAGGGGATTCTCAGATTGTGTTGACACTCAGATAGTGTTAAATGGTAGATTCTTCCAAGCAAATTCCATGACTTGATGAACTGTGGTCAGGTTTTGTGTTGCACATTTATAAAATAGACCAGCCTGTGTTCCAGCATGATATCTTCTGCATCAATCACCATAGCCATTTATATGCGGACTATAAAAAAGCTTTTCCATGTTTGCTTTCTGAGAATATTGGCTGCTTTATTTTCTTGTGTTGGTGGTTAAAATTGTACCTCTTGTGCCGATTACATTGACAGAATTTGTCCTGAGAATAGTCTTTGCATTCTGCTCTTTTGCACTGCTTTTTAGAAGTACATAATTTAATCCTCAAGTCAAAGTCATGACTATGAATTGGTAGTTGAATACCTTTGACAATAGAGCATCATACCCATTGCGGGGACCCTCACTAATTTTCTTTTCTTTTGATGGATTTATGGACACAGTTGGTTGACCTTTGGACAGCATTATGTTTTTAAAAAGACAGCAAACACAGATGTTTGCTTTCAGTGACTGCAACTTAATTAACAAGCACGATTCAGCACCAAGTGTAACCATGCCCAAGGCTGGCAGCTGTTTGGATATGTGTTGGTCAATCAAGCAAAGGCTTCATGTTATCTAGCCAGAGAATATTGATTTTGAAACAAAGAAACAACTTGTTCTGACTGATTTCGGCAAGTACAGAGTGATTTTGGAAGCTTTCTGGACTGGTTATTTGTTTCACACTTGTTAGTTTTATATCCAATTAAAGAAATGTTGAATGTTCTGAAAAATGAATCTGTAAGAATTTAGTAAATACTTCTGGAAGTTGATAGAAACTGTTTGCATTCACCAGCGACTGCAAAATTAGATATACAGTTATGTGCCCACTGAACAACTCATTGTCCAAGGATTCCATGAAGGCTTGGTATTTAACTGTTTAAATGAACTGGAAAATTGTAATTCTTTTATTTTCTTTTGACTGTCAATCTGACTGTATATGTGTGCGTGGGGTTCTGATCAAAGAAGGTTACTTTAATTCATAGATATTAATTAGATTAGCTTGTTGTTTAGCTTTGTCCTGCTTAAGTTAGAGTATTAATAATAAACTGTCAGTTTTTGTTTCAGTTATAAATTTGATCTGTTATTGCAGCTGCAGTCCTCACTTTCTCCTCTGTTATTCATACAGTCTGGTAGGGTATAAATGAGCAATTTTGAGAGTCATTGAATATTTTAATTTCACTGTGTTGCAAATTCAATTATAGTATGGCTGATATGTTCAGGCTTCCTATGCATGGTCGTAACACCATACATGTGTGGAAAAATGGCAATTCATGGCAGGGTGACAAATTCAGACTAGCATTTTTAGATCATATATCATGCATGTCACATCATTTAAAAGAAATTATTTATATAAGAGCAGTGATGAACCATTTAATTTTCCACAGGGAGTGATGCATGGCCTCCAATCAATGATTCCCTTCAGCAGTGTTTTTCAGATCTACAATTCAGGATCTGAGGAAGTCCTAACCCAAACCTTTGCCCTACCCAACTCAACGACACAGTTAGTGAGAGCTCAGTGTGCTTGGCCACCATAGTGCTATAGTAATAATCTAACTTTAACAAGAATGCACAGGGATTACTGGTGGCTATTTTAATGATGAAAGTGACTTGTTATTCACTGGCAGAACATTGAAAATAAAACATTGGAGTGCCTCACATTTTTGATTGAGGTACACAAAAGAACTGTTAGCAAGACAAATACGAAATATTAGTTAAATGTATAATGGAAAACCAGTGACAAACCAACATGCTATGAATCCAGAATGCCCACCCTGTATCTGCTCTCTGTTTACAGCTGCAATAACATACAGGAAATACCAATTTTGATTTAAAGCAAAATTGGCTCTAAAAAGCAAACTTGCTTCCTGTAAATATTACCCATTAAGCTAGAGTGCACAGCACATTTATTAAATTGAATGCACTTCGATTTGATACAGTTTTGTGAATATTAGGGTAGTTGGTATTCATCTTCGATGTTATTTACAGCTTTCAATTCATTATCATAAAATACTAATTGAAGATCCAAATAACAATTAATATCTCACTTATCTAAACCATAAGTTTATAAAATTGCCAAAATATATTTATATAAAATGTTACATGTGGATATTATTTAACCCTTTTATTTCCTGTGTCATGATTTGCTCTTACAACAACAATTTAGATTTCTATTGAACCTCTGCTTTAAAGCAAGTCTCCAGACATTTCACGGGAACATTATAACGCAAAGATTTGACACTGAGCCATAAAGAGACATTAGGGCAAATGACGAAAAGCCTTATCAAAGAGGTAGGTTTGAAGAAAGGAGATGGAGAAGTTTAGAGAGGAGACTCCAAATCTTAGGGCCTAGGCAGCTGAAATCAATACTTCGAATGAAAGAGGAATTCAAATTGGTGATGCTTGAAAGGCCAGATTTAGAGGAGCAAAACTATCTGAAAAGTTTACGGGGCTGGAGGAAATTGCAGGGATTGGGATTTGCAGCAGCCACGTATCCTCATAACAACACTATGCAAGAATTAACATTACAGTTCCTGAACTTAAAATGCACCAAAATCTTTTAAACTTGAAATAGCTCTACAGAGGCTGGTATTCTGTCACTAAGTCATACTTTTATTTACATATTGTGAGCCTTTGACACTGATCCAACTCCCTCAGAGCCAGTTCCCAGAATGTCAGGATGTCTGATCTGTTTTATCTGTCGGCCAGGGCTCCCTCTGGGGCTGTTAATCTGATCCAATCAGGGAGCTCATATTCTGTGAGGTCCCACCTGGCGGACCTCATTACAATCACTACATACTTAACATTGCTTAACTTACAGGCCCTCCAACAGCAGTTGGTGATGTATTGTCTGTAATTCCATGTTTATCTGCAGTTCTAATAACGCTGTCCGCCATCTCTCTCACCTTCCCTATTTAGAATCATAGAGTTGTACAGCATAAAACAGACCCTCCAGTCCAACCCATCCATGCCAAGCACATATCCAAACTTCATTTAGTCCCATTTGGCAGCATTTGGCCATATCCCTCTCAACCCTTCCTATTCATATACCCATCCAGATGCCTTTTAAATGTTGTTATTATACCAACCTCCACCACTTCCTCTGGCAGCTCATTCCATACATGCACCACCCTCTTCATGAAAAAGTTTCTTTTTCATATCTTTCCCTTCTCACCCGACACCTATGCGCTCTGGTTTTGAACTCTCCCATCCTGGGTAAAGCATTTTGGCTATTCAGCTTATTCATGTCCTTCATAATTTTATAAACCTCTGGATCTTCCCTCAGCCCCTGACTCTCCAAGAAAAACAGCCCCATCTTATTCAGCCTCTCCTTTAGCTCAAACCCTCCAACCCTGGCAACATCCTTATTACTCTTTACTGCAGCCTTTCAAGTTTAACAATATTTTTCCTATAGCAGGGAGACCAGAATTGTATACAGTATTCTAAAGGTGGCCTTACCAATGTTCTGTACAGCCATAACAGGACATGCCAACTCCTATACTCAATGAACTGACCAATAAAGGCAAGCATACCAAACGCTGTATTCACTATTCTGTCAACCTCTGAGTCTACCTTCATCTGTAAACTTACTAATCATACCTCTTATATTCACATCCAAATCATTTATATAAAAATGACAAAATGCAGCAGAGCAAGCACTGATCCTTGTGGCACGCCATGAGTCACAGCCTCCCAATCTGAAAAACAACTCTCTACCAGCAGCCTCAGTCTCCTACCTTGTGGCCAATTTTGTATCCAAATGACTAGCTCTCCCTGGATTCCATGTGATCTAACCTTACTAACCAGTCTACCATACCAAACCTTGCTGAAGTTCACACAGAAAATGTCCACTGCTCTGCCTTCATCAATCTTCTTTGTCACTTCTTCAAAAAATCCTAAATTAGTGAGATACAACTTCCAACACACAAAGCCATGTTGGCTATCCCTAACCATTCCTTGCCTTTCCAAGTACATTCCTGAAGTGCTTATGCCTGAAATGTTGACTCTCCTGTTTCTTGGATGCTGCCTGATTGGCTCTGCTTTTCCAATGCCACACTCTTCAAAGTGTAAATCCAAGCCTCAGAATCCCCTCCAGCAACTTGCCCACTACTGACATCAGGCTCACTGATCTATTGTTCCCTGGCTTTTCCTTACCACCTTTCTTAAATAATGGCACCAGATTAGCCACACCCAAGTCTTCTGGCACCTCACCGAAGGCTATCGATGATACAAATATCTCAGTAAGGCACTTAACTATCACTTCCCTAGCTTCCCATAAAGTGTTAGGGTACACCTGATCAGGTCCCAGGGATTTATCCACCTTTGTATATTGTAAGATGTATATCCTTCAATTATGGTCCCCAAAACCACTCTGCCACCTAAGCTCCACCACTGCCTCTCAGAACTCCAATCCTGGCTGTTGGCTTGAGCAAGTCTTCCTTTTGAGCCTTGCCATTCTGTCTTAACCCTCTTTACTGCCTTTGCCTTAATCCAGGCCCTATGATCAGACTAGCAGCCTGACCACTCTGATTTTATCCACGCTACAATGCTATTCGTGGCTTTCTTTGTACCCTTGCCATCAAAATATCAAATCCCCTCTCTCTCCATCCACCCCATTTCATCCGGTCTTAGCACCAAATTTTACATTGCATTTTAGGAAAGTAAGCCTCAAAAAAATCAAAAGACAGTTTCCCAATTTTTGTTGTTCTGCCTCCCTCTGCCTTCCTACTCTAATTTCCGATCACAATGTTATCCATGCCTCCCAACTCACAGTGCCATTCACTCTCTTCCTGGATTATCTCGTTCACTTTCACTGCCCCATGTCACTCCCCCACTCATAATCTGAGGTAGAGGCAGTCTGCAATATTTTATTCATGTTACCCACACCTTCCCATATAAACTGAAAAGGAGAAGTCATAGGGAATTAAAATAACTTTGTTACAAATAAAGAGTGAGTGAAAAACAAGCATCAAACAAAACAGTAAAACGGAACCAGAGCAGGAGAAGCACAAAGAGAAACAATGTCATGCTTCAGAACTTTGCGATCGAAACATTTTTTAATGAGAAAAGTGTTACTGTTTACAATGTCCTCTTTGAAAGCATGATGTATTTGTGCAAATACAATAAACTACTGAAATGAAATGTGCTACAATTACTCCAAGACCAACTTGGTATTGTTTCCTATATGCTGAAGTAATTTGTTAATCCTTCTCTGCAACTAGTAAACATCTCACATTCATTATGTTGGGAAGCCTTAAATAAATCAAATGAATAATGAATCACAAATAGCTTTGTCTTAATAATAGTTTCTTGGTCAAACTGCAGAAAGAATGAAATTCATGTGGAAACGGTGTGAACACCCAGGTTGGATTACAAGAGAATACTATTGTTCTGTTCAGCTCCTGGTCTATGTTATTGCACATCAGATATTAGCAAAATTCTCAGATCACTTATGGGAGTGACTAGCCTACTTGCACCCAAGTGATTATTTAAGACAAGTTCATAAAATTGTAACATATGGCAATAAATTAGCAAAGATAGGTAATAGCAAAACAATTTACATTGACTTTATATAAGCTATGTTGTAGGACATCTGCTAGATTTATCTGTGAAATTATCTGGCACATTATATCACTCAAAACAGAAACAGGCTAGAAAACCCTCAATGTACACTGTTTAGCATACATGCTTATATATCCCTGGACTGCATAACTAGGAGACTGCAGCTATTATGATTTAGCAATGTAGCTTGACAGACTTGGGTACATTACTATCACTATATACTGTGAGCATTGCAACTCATGCAGTGTAATACAGTGCAGACTGGACTTTGTCTTAACTGCTGAACACCGAATACACAGGAAATATGAATCTAACACTTGAGTGCCTGCCAGTAATTTTTTATACTGCGTTGGCTGCTATGAACAAACACGGTGAGTAACCCTATACACATCTTTATTAGAAGAACTGGATAAGGTAATATACTTGTACAAGTGTAGCACTGAATTTTCTTATGATAAGAACTCCAGTTCCACATTACCCCGTTCTACATCAATGCTTGATTTTCATTAGGTTCACTTAATATTTGTTGTTATACATCAGATTATTCAGACAGGCACATAGAGACTGGAGACCAGTAGAGCATAGGAGGTCTTGCGATGCAGTGGTAGCATCCGTACTGTAGGACAGATGGTTATGTTCCATATGAAGAACCTGTTGGCCATTGAAGTTCTATGTGTAATGAGGCCAAACAAGTTGATTATCAGTTTGTAAGTCCTTCCAATATGGTGATGTCAGGAGGTGAAGGCACAAGAATCTCCTGGTCAGCTATGCTATAATAACAAGCTACTGCAGCACTTGGCCCACAAACATGGGAGAATCTAATGGACGTCCAAGGCCCAATCCTTGGAACACAGGACAGGGAAAAAAAAACAAAGAGCGCTAACCAAGTGAAACCTTTCTTCTTGCACTTATCTATCAAGTCTTGCGAATCTATGTCAGTGGAAGCATATGATACTTACTATTCCAACCAATCTTCAGGTGAGGTTCCTCAAATTATAGAGTTCCAGCTGGGATACTGCAATCTGTTACAAAGCCAGATGTGCCAGGATGAATGGCTTCCCTTCTTTATTTACCTCCCAGATTCACAACCAGATTCATTTATAAAGAATCCCTTCACTTGTGGACATTTTCCTCTCAGGCCAAATGAATATATGATTTAAAAAGAGCTAATTTATCCCAGGCTTTCATGTGTTAATGAAAGAGAATGTTTATTAGTTTTTAGAAGTGGGAAGAAATAATAATGCTATGCACACGAGTAGAAATGAGAGGCGAGAGCAAAAATTTACAAATTAGAAACAATATAGAAAACAGTCTCTAGGTTCTGTGGACAGTGGACAAGACTTTGCTGTGGAGATTACATTAGGTGATAGTGGTTGCACTGACATTGGTGGATGACCAGTCAATTTTGACATTCTTGATTTTGCAGATTAGCTGAAAATTTTTTGACCTGTTTCCTTTCAATGACGGCTGGCATCCAGCTCTTAGAGTGAAACACAGCATTTTTTTTTAACCTGCACTGCAGTGTGAAATAATTCCACAAATGCCAGTATCCTGTCAGCAAGTCACCCATTATTTACATCTGCAGAGTCCTGGACACTAAGCCAGCTCTCAGCGTGAACTAAACTTCTGACACTCCTGTTTTCATCTGTCAGCCAGGGCTCTCTGATTGGACTAGATTAACAGCCCCCAATCAGGGAACTCATATTCTATGTGGTCCAGCTGGCTGACCTTGTTACATAAGGATGTTTAATCGCTGTCCTCAAGCTGTGGCCTTCACATCACATTAGATTACACACTAGTTTATCAAGCCAAAGGTTAGTTATTTTTAAATTGCTATTTTGTATATTCCTGGATGGATAAAATGTAAACATGCCTTTTGACTCATGCCCATTGTCTGGAATATAACCCACAGGAGAGGTTTTCCTGATGAGAGGATTGTTTGTACCTCCGCCCTTTGACATCTTGCTCTTTGAGTTTCCTGAGCACCCTACACAGTGTGGCACCCCAGACATTCAAACAGGAATCTTTTGGCAATCAGTACGTTCCATGCTTAGAAGTTATTTTATCAATCAGGGTTGATTTGCATTCTTTATTTTTAAGAAACTCTTGTCCAGAGGTACAATATGTCCATGAGTAACTTGGGTTCTGACCCATCATCAGGACAGTATCAAATTTTCCTTTCCATGTGTACAATTAAACTGATCGTATTCCTGGCGCCGAATTATTTAGTGAGGAATTTTCTTCTTTACAAAATAGTACCTTCACTAGCCTATTAGCATACCTACTGCAGAAATTCCCTACAAATTTAGGTAATCCATTCACATTTCTTCAGAGCTTCCTGCTGTCTTTGTAGAATAAAGGAATGACACAAATTATTCCAGCATGATAAATTATTTGTAAAAGCTCTCACGATTTTGCAATGTCAAGTTTCTAAACATAACTGCCAATGAGAACTTATTGGTACCTTAAGCACCTGGAAACGAAACATAAACGACTCAAGTTGTCATAATTCAATAGCAGAAGGCCTTATCATTGCATAGTCATGGTTAGAACTACTTACAATTTTAGTTTAACCTACTTAACATAATTCAATTAAAAAATTTGGTGATCTTGCTTGCTGATAATAATTGCAGATTACAGCTTTGATGATAAATTCCTACTAATCCTATCATGATTTCTTAATCAATGGCATGTCAAACTAGCTTTTGTACAGGCTATGGGTTAGGTCAAAACTAGCAAAATAAGCTTGCATCATCCCAGAAAGATTGTTACATATAAAAATAATAGCTTGATTTATAGCTTGTGAAATTTCCTACAAATTATGATGAGACTATTACCTTGTCCTCACTTTAAGATCATTCATGTGACTCATTTCCAAACATCCATTATTAACTTCCTGCTCAGGGCTTGCTGTCATCTGGCATTTAAGCAAGCACAGAAGATATGACAGAATCCTAAACTGGGTAACTACAGCTGAATGGAGAGTTTTTTTTAAAATCAAATGTATTCCCATGGTTAGACAGCGCTGGCTTCGGCAAGACGGCTGCTAGCCAGGGGCTGCTGTGCATTCGCAAAGGCAAAGTGACTGGATGAGAAAGAATGCATCAGAGGCTACAGTCCAGTCTGATTAGCGTCTTTTTTTATTCGAGATTGCATACTTTAAGTCAGGACTGACAAAGCTAGGGCAGTAATTGTGAGGCTCCCAGTTTTTCAATCCTGCAGGGAAATTTTTCATTTTCTGCAAAATACGCCATTGTTTTGCTGTGTTGCATTGCAAAGGAAGGTGAACAATTTATTTCACCAATAAATAATTCAGTCTTAGCATTGCGCAAACATGAAGAAACAGCTGGCTTACAACAGTAAATTTGAAACTTCAAACCTCTTCAAATAAGCATTATGATTGGAGGAGGTGGATGTGGAAGAGCTGGTCATAGTGGGGGCGAGGTGGGTGAGGTTGGGGGTGGGGAAGAAAGTCTATGGTGGTGGAAGTGGGCACAAGAGTGGTGGTGGGTGTTGGTGGGGGTGAAGGCGAAGATGGATGTGGTAGTGGGAGCAGCACACTGGCTCAGTAGTTCGTGCTGCTGCCTCATAGCACTAGGGACCCAGTTCCAGCCTTGGAATGATTGTCCCCATGAGGTTTGTACATTCTCCCCATATCAGCATGGGTTTCCATTTGGTGCTCTGGTTTCCTCCCACAGTTCAAACCTGTGCAGGTTAGATGGATTGACCAGGCTAAGTTGCCCATAGTGTCCAGGGATATGCAGGCTAGGTGGGTTAGCCTTGGAAAATGCAGGGCGACAGGGACAGAGGAGGGGGCTTGGTTCTGGATGGAAAGCTCTTTGGAGGACTGGTGTGGACTCAATGGGCTGAATGGCTTCCTTCCACACTGTAGGGATTCTATGAAACTGGGAAGAACTACAAATCTACTTTGTTTAGATTTGCTACAGAGAATTGACTGGGTGGTATCAGAGAATGAGTGAATATTGTGAGGGACCCTTGCTGCTCTCACAGTTCAAGCAACCAATTCAGGAAGATTATGGGCAGCAGCATCACAATGCTTTTAGTTTGCCAATAAATAATTCAGTCTTCGTATTCCCTGACTATTTTCATCACAAGGTGAGTAACAGTAAAACAGATAAATGCATATAAACTAGGACAAATATAAATGGGAGTAGGAGGAAAGATTACATAAAACACTGAATATATACATGATTAAATTTGGTGGAGGTTTAACAATTTCTCAAATTGATCAACATGAACAAACAGAATTTATAACTTTTCTTAATCAAATGCTAGTGTACCAAAATTCACAATGCCTTCAATTTCTATATGTTTCTGGTGGCTGTTTCTGCAGTCTGCAAGTGCTCAGTCAGTACCCGCATGACTGAGTCTGGTACCAACTGTACTTATCATTCCCTACACACTAAGTTCACAGGTTAAGAAAAATAAATTACACTCGGACAATGAGTCAATGTTAATGTGAACTGCTGCAGTTCACCTCAGAACAAGCTCAAAGAGCAGCATTAACTGGAATCAGAAAGCAGGTTTGGAGAGAGGGCTTGCAGAAAAAGTTACTCAAAGGGTTTTATTTAAAACTGCCATTCTTCGGTTTCTTGGTAATCTTTTCACCATTTGCTTGGCTCTGAATCTTGCTGTTTAAAGTGTTTTCAGTCCATATGGTGATGGGATCCTTAGCATGTAAGGAGGCCAGGTCAGGAAATCATGATCCTGCAAGTTCTAGCCTCTTCAAAACAATTGATGGGGAAGGGGGGTTGTGACCTTGTATACACACAGATGTAAAACAAGCAAAGGACTGCATTTTCCTCTCAAAATTTGAGGCTAGTTCCTCTCTCCATTACTTAGATAGTTCAGTAGCTTCAAACAAGGGACAGATGCGCAGTTCAATTCAAATGCCCAAAGGTTACTGGCAGCATTGTGCCAATCCCCTGTTCCCTGCATAAAGACAGTATCTTGCCATCTGCCTCTCTCATTGAAATGTAATGTACAATCTGAGCTTACTGTGCTGACACTGTAGATACAAATACAATACAATAATGATTTTGCCTGTCAACGTGCTGTGAAGGGAATTGTAAATACTTCGCAGATCTCTGACTCGTGACAAACTGGTAATTAATACTAATGCCCTTGATAATTGTTTGATTTCCTTAAGCGGTGAATGTTGGCCAGGATAAAAGGGGAATTTCTCTCAATCTTGCTCAAAATGGGCTTTCTTGTTGTAAAGCAGGAGAGTAGTGGGTGGCACGGTGGCACAGTGGCACAGTGGTTAGCACTGCTGCCTCACAGCGCCTGTAGACCCGGGTTCAATTCCCGACTCAGGCGACTGACTGTGTGGAGTTTGCACGTTCTCCCCGTGTCTGCGTGGGTTTCCTCCGGGTGCTCCGGTTTCCTCCCACAGTCACAAAGATGTGCGGGTCAGGTGAATTGGCCATGCTAAATTGCCCCTAGTGTTAGGTAAGGGGTAAATGTAGGGGTATGGGTGGATTGCGCTTCGGCGGGTCAGTGTGGACTTGTTGGGCCGAAGGGCCTGTTTCCACACTGTAAGTCTAATCTAATCTAAAAAAAATATACAACTGAGGCCTTGGTTTAAGGTGCATTATGAAAGATAGGACCTCAAAAAATGCAGCACTCCCTCAGCACAGCATGGAAATGTCAGTATTGATGTTGTGCTCAAGTCCTGAAGTGAAACTTGAATTGATACCTTGTGACTCAGAGACAACAATGTCACGGCTGACACAATAGGGAACAATACTCTGGAATGTTAGTTTAAGGGCTATCAATCTCCACTGCATTAATAACCTTGCCACCAAAGTTGTAACATCAACAATACATTTACAATAATATACAAAGGAATTTCCTTCAAAACTGTACGTACAACAGCAGAATAATAAAATTAAATATAATAGCATTGTTGTTGGTAAATCAGAATAGGTCCATTACTTCCAAATGATGCTACTAATGAGTTGTCTAAAAGCTAATCCACTTTCTCAGTGCGGTACATGATACCATCGATTGATATAAAATGCAGCTCCACCCAAGAACAGAATATTCATGCGTCAAATTCTTGACCTGGTCCAAACAATACGTAACTGAAACTAGCTAACCAGTTAATCCAGCTGAGAGGTGGCAATAAATTCAGCACTTCAATATGTGAAGCAATGCCCCACCTTGCATATTCGGAACACACCCAGCAATTATCAAACTTAACAAGTTGGTTAATTCGCCTTTTCCTAAAGTAAGGTTCAGGATTCTCTCTTGTACCATGCCACTGAACATTCCTGAGCAAGACAATCTTTCCAATTTTTCATTAAAATCTTTGCATTTTAAATCACTGAACTTGAAAATTAACAGAAACTGAGTTTCTTCCTATGGACATTAAATGATAAGTTTATTTTGAACAAAGTTTTCACAAGGATTTGTACATACGTTTGAAGTAGCTTCTCTCCCTCACCTCATCCTTCATGTACTATTTTGAAATTATAACCTATTTTGTCACTAGCTTGCTAAGTGAAAAGATCCTTCATGAATTCCCCAAAACATGAAGTAGCAACCCTATCCTTCAATCAAGCAAGACAACTCTTGATAAAACAGCAACTGCTATCAGGAGAGATAATTACTTCTAATCAACACTGCGTTTTTAAGTGTGAAGAGACCAATTCAGACTAATTCAGATTCATGCAGACTTCTAATTCAGTGCTCACTCAAATGCTTCCCATTAAATTTCTGATGATTAACAGTGAGGGCATCTTCATTTCAGTAAAACAGCACATTAAACATTGAACAAAAAAAAACTGAGGGTTAGGTACCACTATTGCTGCACAGCAATACATTAAATCAGGGATTACAAATTGGCACAGTAATGCTCACTATTGGGCAGGATCTTATCGATCCATGAACAAGGAATCTGCAAGAATCACATGACAAGTTAGTGAGGTTGTTGTAGATGTTGAAAGCAAGTAGCTGCATACTCTATCTCTGCTACTGCACCACCTGCTATTAAGATCCATGCTCTACCTTTTTCAACTAAATTCTGGATGCTGGGATGGGATTCTTGTCAGGCAGTGGTGAGATGCACATTAATGGGAATTATTGCATAACAGCCTCATTAACCCCAATTCTCACCTCATTAAAATGCAGCTTTGTATCTTGTTGTCTGCCATAATGAAGTATGTTACCAAGATTTCCAACATGAAAGTCAGAGCAGGTACCAGCTCGCCTCTTCCTCCTCTGAACCACCATCTTGAACACCAGGAAGTAACAACTTGAAGCACAGTCCAGCAAAGCAGTCCCACTCATCCCCCTTCCTCAGCCATTGCTTTCTGACACTGCCGGTCTATCAGGGTCTTCATGACACTTTTCAGATCCACTTGCAAGATGCTTAAGCACTTTAAAGTTGTACCTTGGGGTGTACCAGTAATTGACATCGTAATGCTGCTGCACAGACACTCTGTGCACAGGGTCAGGCAGGATTGGAACAGGCCGCATCTCAGGGTGCTCACCTCCCAAGGGCCTCCCTGAGCGTTCACAGCATCGCTACTTTGCCTTGTCTTTTCATGCTTTGCCAGATCCCAGCCAGAGATAACAGGCTTAGAGTACTCTGCCTCGCCTTGCCATCAGTGTCTGCACTAAACCAGGATCCTTGGCATGGTTGTGAACAGTGCTCAGTAAATTCAAGCGAGACAGCCTTCTGTTGGGGGTCCCAAAGTAGTAAATCAAAGGCAGCCTCCATATCAGTCCAGAGCCTTGGCCACATTCAGTTGGCCAATTGGGCAATCAGGGTCAGAATCCTGTCCTCGTGGAGGGTGAGGAGCCAACGAACAGGCAGCGCACCATTTGTTTTGGCTCTTTCTGGCCTAGTGTGGGTTGCTTTCAGTACAATGAAAGGAAGAGAGAATGGCACCATTGTTGGTGCTGGTGGGGGAAATTTGATGATGTGACCTGAGTGAATGAAGAGGCAAAATGCAGAGACCATTGCAGGGTTAGGAGGGTAGAGGAGGTTTGGGGTATGTAAGAGTGAGTGAGGGAAGATATTACATGTACTAGTAAAAGTGTTTGAGCAGGTGGTGCAGTAGCAGATATAGAGTATGAGATATTTCAGAGAAGATGGTGGCATTTACCCTGGTTGAGCAACCAAGCTCATTGACTTTCTTCCTATATTTCTTGGCATTCTGCCAGATAGCTGAGAACATAATGATCCAGATGGCTAAGAGGGTCTGATATTGTGGCCTCCTCTGCTGGTCCGAGGGTTAAAGGATGTCACTGCTCTGCATAAACCACCCAACGCCAGATGTGGCTCTATCAAATGGGGTGCAATTTTCCCCTTATCTGCCACAGCCAGTGCAACTGTCACAACCTGCATGAACAACTCAGGACTGTTTGTTCTTGTCTGGCTTCACAATGGAAAATTCATCAGTAATTTATTTGGAATATCCCTTCAGTGACTAATTCTCCCAGATACGGTGAGTGGAAGAAACAGGCTAGCTTCAGGCGATAGGAGTACCTTTGAGGTAGGGGAGTTAATGAGGTGAATTTGGGATGATAGGATGAGAGACCTTCCTAAGCCTCATGGAAAGAAACCTTCCATGAAACTCAATGAAATTGACACTTAGCCAACAAAACACAGGATTCAGTCCGGTTTGCATGTTTCAAGACTTCTTAGCAAATAGTCAGAAAGGTGGAGATTTGGAATGGAGGTAACAGAGGCCAGAGTTTTAAGGATTTGAACGTTTTGAGATGTTTCATAGAAACACTCCATTTCTGAGAAGAGCACTGACAAATTGATGAAGCCATATAAATGAAACAATTTGCAAATTGGTGACTGACAGAATCACCCCATAGTTTATGAGATGAGAGCATCATTGGCAAATCTGGCCTTTCTAATTTTCCTGTAGAAGTGAATTGCCTTTTGAAGTGCTGCAGTATGTGTTATGCACAGACACCCAGAAGACTATTCAGGAAGGAGTTTCAGGATTCTGACACTGAAGCAATGGCAATGTATTTCCAAATCAGAATGGTAGAAGAAACTTGCAGATAATGTTCCCATGCATCTTCTGCTTTTGTCTTTCGAAATGTTAGATGCCATGGATTTGGAAAGTGCTGTTACAGGAGACTTGGTGAGTTACTGCACTGCTACTGTTGTGCGTTGGTGGTGGAGGGAGTGACCATTGAAGGTGGTTAATGGGATGCAGATCTAGCAGGTTACTTTTTCTCAAATGGTGTCAAGCTTCTTGAGTGCTATTGGAGCTGATAACATTCAGGCAACTGGAGAATATTTCATCATGTTCCTGACTTCTGCTTTGCAGATGGTGAACAGGCTTTGAGGAGTTACAAGATGAGTTACTTGCTGCAACATTTTCAGCCTCTGATCTGTTCTTGTAGCCACAGTGTTTATATAGCTGGTCCAGTTCAGTGTTTGATCAATGTACCCCTAGCATATTAATGGTGCAGCATTTACTAATGGTTACACCATGGGGAGATGGTTCGACTAGGTCTGAATGTTGTCCAGGTCTGCGGCATCTGGACCTCATCTGTTTTATTATCTGAGGAGTTGTAAATGGTACTGAACATCATGTAGGCATTAGCAAATGTGCCCATTTCTGACACAATGTTGGACAGAAGGCCACTATGAGCAACTTGAAGATGGTTGAGCCGAGACCATTACTCTGAGGAATGCCATGCTCCAAGACTGAGTTGATTGATCTTCAGCAATCATATTCCTTTGTGCTAATTACGCAGAAAGAATTAACGTTAATCTATTTTAGAAAATTATCTTGAAGAAAAACTGCTAAACTCCCAAACCTTGGAACACTCTCCCTAACCTCTCTGCTTCCCTTACTTCTATTAGGATGTTCCTCAAAGTTCCTCCTTTTACCCATGTTCTCCATTCTGATAACTCTTTCCATAGCTCAATGACAAATTTTGCTTTGTCACATCCCTGTTCAGTGCCCTGGGACATTTTATCACATTAAAGGCTCCATGTTCTTATAATTATCCTCACCTTCATAGATGAAGCTGCATAACTGTCTTTTCATTTGACATGTGCTGACTGACCTACAGCAGACTTCCAGCATTTTTTGTTTTAATTTCTGGCTACTTGGCATTCTGAAGAATGAAGAGGACTTTATGAATATAACAATCTGATATATTGACCAAACAATGTATGAAATTGTGGCCCAATTGCAATACATCCAATCCAGTAATAAAATCCTGTGGGTTATTTCCCCCTCCAACTCTATTTTGATTTTGTCCCTGCCCTCCCCTTCACTGTTTGATCACACAGCATTGCCCTTTGATGTGAAGGGCACTACTTGTCACTGGCCACCTGGGTATTTTCCTATCTTCCTGGAAATTGAATAAAGATTCGTGCACCTTGTGTCTCTCACTGTGTTTCACACCTGCACACACACACCATGGGTGCTGGGGAAAAATAAGCACTACCGCAGTTAGTGTGGGGTAGTGTGGGGGTTAATTAAAAGAAGAAAAAAAACAAGAGATTGATCACACAGCATTGTCCTAAATAAGAAAAAGAAAGAAAAAAAATCCTGTGGGTAACTGGATCACAGAATTAGTCAATAATTACTCAGATTAAAATTGATAAGCCTTTGGTGATCCACGAATTTAAGAATGAAAATAATTGGCTCAGATAGTCATTGTAATTTTGTTTTGCATTCAAAAGCTATTTCTAAGCAGTTTGATGAAATTTTAGTCAACACGTACAGTGACTGTTTATTCATCTCTAATATGCAAATACTTCAGATAAACTATCTCAAACAGCACAAGGGATATTCAACAAAGTCAGCATTTATGTTCTGGAAACAAAGGTGGTTTGGATCCTTAAAATGTCTGTTTTGGCATTTTTAATAAAAGCTGGAAGAATGCAGTGTTTAGCCCCTGGACAGCTGTGAACTATTCCTTTTCACCGTTTCAGACCACATGACCCAATGAGAATTGATATTATATATATATATTATGATTATTTCACATTCACCAGCCGAGAAATTTAGTAGCACTGTGCCTGACACCAATGTGGCAGGTGGGGCGCACATGCACATTCATTACATCGCAACAGGCTGAATATAGCAAGTTCAGAGGAGTTCTAAAAAAGGGAATAAGAAGGGCAAAGTTAGAGCATAAGAATAGATTAACGCTAACATAAAAGGAAACCCAGAAGTGTTTACTGAAGTGGTAAATACTAAAGATGTACTCAATGGAAGGATGAGCCGATGAGGGACTAAATATAGAGTCAGAGGTTAGCGGGGTAGATGGGAATGTGGATATGTGAACAGAGAAAGTTGGAGCAGAAGTAGACCCTGGCAGCCTGCTCCGAGGTCACCACCCAGGTCAGTGCCATTAGGGTGTGAAAGAATGACTAGCAATGCAGTAAGGTCAATGACCTTGTCTGCTGTGCCAGGCTGTCACACCCTTCTCTCTGTAATCGCTTTCAGTGCCACCACAGAAACCTCCCCATCGTGGTTCTTGCACCACTGCTCTCACTGTCGCTTGCAACACATGCCCTCACCCATTCTTTTCTCTCAGCCTTCCCCCCCTTCATACGCTTTACACCCACTGTGCTCCTTCCTCTGTCCTTCAGAACATCTTGCCATCTTTCCCGCATATGTAATGAGACTAACGAAATGCTATCCTCTGCCATCTTATTCACTTTCTCGCCACAGGTAAGACAGCCATATACTAATCAATCACATTGCTATGGATGTGGAGTCACATGTAGGTCAGACCAGGTGAGGATAACACATTTCATTCCCTGAAAGACATTAGGGAACCAGATGGATTCTTACAACAATGGATGATAGTTTCCTGATCATCATTACTCAGGCTAGCTTTCAATTCCAAATGTATTCAAAGCAAATTTCATTACAGTTGGATTTGAATCCATGTTCCCAAACATTAGCCTCTGGATTGTTAGTGACAGTACTGTTCCTTCACCACTTCACCCTAATATTTACACAAATCTTTGAATCTTGATAAAGTTGTTGAAAAAAAAAGTCTCAATGGTTTTCGAAATAGAATTACACAGTACAAGTTATGTTAAACCTTGTTGAAATGGTTAGATCTCAGTCATCAAATTGTGTTCAATTCTTGGTATCACACTTTTCTGAACAATGCCAAGTCTTAAAGGAATGTGCCGAAGAGATTTACTAGAATGATGTTCCTGATAAAGGAATTCAGCGATGTTGAGTGACAGGATTAGCTGAGGTTGCTTTATCTAGGAGAGAAGATTACGATTAGATTTGATTTTGTGCTCAAAACTCATGTCTGGCTAAGTAACAGAAAATGTTTCTAGTGTGTAGGAGGTCAATAACCGGAGAATGAGATTTCAGTGATTGGCTAAAGGACTAGAGGCAAGTCGAGGAGTTTCCTTCACACTTATCTGCCCAACAATGTGCAAAATTGCCCAGGTATGCCCAGCTGACATAAAACAGGACAAATTCAATCTGACCCGTCAGTCTACTTTTGATCTTCAGAAAAGTAACGGGAGGCATCATCAGAAATCTACTGAGTGGCTCCTACTCACGAAGGACCTGCTTGCTGAAGCTTATTTTGAGTCCTGCCAAAACTGCTTGGCTCCAAAACTCATAACAGTCCAAACATGAACAAAAGAACTACATTTCAGAAATCGATGTGGGTGACTAACCTTGCCATCAAACAGAATTTGACCAATTGCAGCGTCATGGTGCCCTTGTAAAACTGAAGTCAATGAGAATCGGACAGAAAATTGTCCCCTGGCTGAATCTATACCCAGCTTAACGGAGCATTGCTTTAGCTGCTCAAGGCCAGCTATCTCAGGCCCTGGACATCACTGCAGAAGTTCCTCAGAGCAGTATCCAAAGGCCAATTATCATCAACTGCTTCATCAATAACCATCCTTCTGTGGTCTGAGATTAGTGATGTTTGATGAGGATTCTAGTATTCAGATACTTTCACACCTCCTCAGGTACTGAAACCCTTCATGCAACAATTCTCAACAGGACCTAACTGGCAATAACATTCCTACCACATTGTTATGATTTCAGATGATGCGATTAGTAGACAAATCAGATTCTAAACTGATTTGTCTACTAATAGATCACACTTTTTTCTTTTGCTTTTAATGAGGTGGCGTTTCACTGAAACACAAACACACAATGCTGCAGATTTGGGTTTAACAATAAAACAAGCGTTTATTATGCAAAATAAATGAAGGCAAAATAGAATAAACCAATACTTACACATAATACAAATTAAAGATTTCGGAACACATGCTAAAAATATATACCCATTAGTCTCATACAACATTCCTTTACATTATTTACACCTGAGAGAATATTCTCCTCTTTCACACCTATGAGGCTGAATTTAACAATGGCTTCAATTCCTAATCTTGAGAACCTGATAGTCCCTGCCTGGAGTCTTCAAACAGCTGAGATTAGACTTTCTCGGCTTCAATACACTCTCAGGATTTTAACCAAAAACCTCTGATCTCGAACTTTTTAATCTAAATTAATTTAAATTGGTTGAGGTAACTTCTTTCTTAACAGTCCTAAAACTACATCACTTTCTCGAGAGCAATAATCTTACACATCCAATTCTAGCCAAGACTTCTGCAAATTGAACCCAAAAGGAATTTTCCAAGATAGGAGTTCCATCAAGCCGAAAAGCAGAATTCTAGAATCTCCTGTCTGAAAGCTTAATGCACTACACTGTTTAATTTGCTCTCTTGTAGATTTTTACAATGTAAACAGAAAACCCCTTTACTCTCCAGGAAGTCTCTTTCTAATATTATGTTTTAAAATAAATCACTATGGCTGCACAGGTACATACAAGTTAATCAGTAAAGTCCTTCAGACACATAGAAAACCCAAGTTTTACTAGTTCAGACATACAAAATAACATTAGAATATAGATATGAATATGTATTTCATACAGGCCACAGGTCAGCAGGGTGACCCTCCTGCTGCTTGGATGCACAGCAACATCAAGCCCCAAAAAGTTTACTTCATGCAGGACTAAGTGGCCTATTTATTAGGCACTCTGCCCCACCATATTAACCATTCACTCCCTCCACCAGTGGGGCATCATGGCTACAATGTTTACCATCTACAAAACGCACTGCAGCGACTTGCCAAGGCAGTATTGTCAGAATCGCCCAAATTTTACCACCATCTCTAAGCTCGTCGTCAAGTTAAACAATCCTAGCTTGAAAATAAAACACCCATTCTTCATTATCGTTCAATCAAAATCCAGGAACTCCTTCTCTAACTCCATTATGTGAGTACTTTCACCAAATTGCAGCAGCTCAAACAGACACCTCACCATCACCTTCTCAAGGGCAATGAGAGATGGATAATAAATTCTGACCCTGCCACTGATGCCAGTGCTCCATAAATCAATTTTTAATAATAGCGTGCTTTTGTGATCCACTAAAGACATTCTGAAAAGGTGGAGGAAGCACTTTTAAAGGGAAATAAATAAAAGCTTGAAGGAGATATTTGAAGAGGTTGGAGACAGACTGGGCAGGATGTAATTGGTGCTGTGAGTCTAGCTGGGTAGTTTGACCAAACAGCTGCTACAGTCATGATGGGCTGAATGTCCTTTTCAAAATTAGAGTGGTGCTGGAAAAGCACAACAGGTCAGGCAGCATCCGAGGAGCAGGAAAATCAACATTTCGGGCAGGAGCCCTTCATCAGGAATGAGCTGGGAACCTCTGGGGTGGGGAGATAAATGGGAGAGGGGGGTGGGGGTGGGGGGGCTGGGGAGAAGGTAGCTAAGAGTGCAATTTGTGGATGGAGGTAGGGATGAAGATGATAGGTTGGAGATTAGGGTGGAGCGGATAGATGGGAAGGAAGATTGGCAGGTAGGACAGGTCATGAGAATGGTGCTGAGCTGGAGGTGGGAGCTGGGGTAAGATGGGAGGAGGGGAAATGAGGAAACTGGTGAAATCCACATTGATGCCCTGGGGTTGAAGTGTTCAGAGGTGGAAGATGAGGCGTTCTTCCTCCGGCGTTGGGCAGTGAGTGAGTGGTGGTGGGGGAGGCCCAGGACCTGAATGTCCTCGGCAGAGTGGGAACAGGAGTTGAAATGCTCGGTCATGGGGCGGTGTGGTTGATTGCTGCGGGTGTCCCGGACATGTTCCCTAAAGTGCTCTGCGAGAAGGCGTTCAGTCTTCCCAATGTAAAGGAGTCCACATTGGGAGCTACGGATACAATAAATGACATTTGTGGGAGTGCAGGTGAAACTTTGATGGATGTGGAAGGCTCCTTTGGGGCCTTGGATGGAATTGAGGGTGGAGGGTGGGCGCAGGTTTTGCAATTCCTGCGGTGGAAGGGCAAGGTGCCAGGAAGATTGTTGGGGGGGGGCATGTGGGCCTGACCAGATAGTCACGGAGGGAACGGTCTTTGTGGAAAGAGGATAGGGGTGGGGAGGGAAATATATCCCTGGTGGTGGGGTCAGTTTGTAGATAGCGGAAATGTCGGCAGATGATGCAGTTTATGCGGAGGTTGGTGAGGTGGAAGGTGAAGACCAGGGACATTCTGTCCTTGTTGTGGTTGGACTGGTGGGGTTTGAGGGTGGAGTTGCGGGACGTGGATGAGATGCATTGGAGGGTATCTTCCACCATGTGGGAGGGGAAATTACGATCTTGAAAGAAGGAGGCCATCTGGTATGTTCTTGGGTGGAACTGGTCCTCCTGGGATCTGCTCCCAAGAGGACCAGTTCCACAACAGAACACACCAGATGGCCTCCTTCTTTCAAGATCGTAATTTCCCCTCCCACATGGTGGAAGATACCCTCCAACGCATCTCATCCATGTCCTGTGCCTCCGCCTTAAAACAACACCCCTCCAACCGCAACAAGGACAGAACCCCCCTGGTCCTCACCTTCCACCCCATCAACTTCCACATAAACCGCATCATCTGCCAACATTTCCACCACCTCCAAACAAACCCCATCACCAGGGATATATTTTACTCCCCAACCCACATGCTTTTTGTAAAAACCGTTCCCTCCATGCATCTCCCAACAACCCACACTCCCCTCCTGGCACCTTCTCCTGCCATTGCAGGAATTGCAAATCCTGCGCCACCTTCACCTCCATACAAGGCCCCAAAGGTGCCTTCCACATCCATCAAAGTTTTACCTGCACTCCCACAAATGACTCTTCCACCGCCACTTGCTCACTGCCCAACGCCTGGAGGAAGAACGCCTTATCTTCTGTCTCGGAACACTTCAACTCCAGGGCATCAATGTGGACTTCCCCAGTTTCCTCATTTCCCCTCCCCCCACCTTATCCCAACTCCAAATTGCCAGCTCAGCATCATCCTCATGACCTGTCCTACCTGCCAGTCTTCCTTCCCACCTATCCGCTCTGACCTGTCACCTTCATCCCCACCTCCATCCACCTACTGCACTGTTAGCTACCTTCAACCCAGCCCCACCCCCTTCCCATTTATCTCTCCACCCCAGAGGCTCCCATCCTCATTCTTGATGAAGGGCTCCTGCCTGAAATATTGATTTTCCTGCTCCTTGGATGCTGCCTGATCCACTGTGCTTTACCAGCACCACTCTAATCTTGACTCTGATCTCCAGCATCTGCAGTCCTCACTTTCACCCTGAATGTCCTTTTCCTGTATTTGTAATTACATTAAATGCAAAGCATGAAGGTCACTCAGCCCTCTAGATCTATGCACATTATGAATCAAGAGTGTGGTGTTGGAAAAGCACAGCAAGTCAGGTAGCATCCGAGGAGCAGGGGAATTGACGTTTCAGGCAAAAGCCCTTCATCTAGGTTTTTGCCCGAAACATCAATTCTCCTGCTCCTTGGACGATGCCTGACTGGCTGTGCTTTTCCAGCACCACACTCTCAACTCTAACCTCCAGCATCTGCAGTCCTCACTTGTGTTTATGCACATTATGAGCCTCCTATTGCCTTCTTCCCTAAACCTATTAGCACAACTGGAAACTGGAAAAGGCAGAAAAAGAGTAGTCAAAATTCTGTTCCTGAAACATTCATTAGGCCCTTTGCAAAGACTAACGGGGAGCCAAATATCTGTTTGAGATGCCTCCTTTAAGACTGGGCCACATTGAAGGCAATCCTCTCTCCTCCTTGGCTGCTATCCCCTTGCTTCTATTTTACAACTTTACTGGCATCTTAGTTCTGAATCTTTGCTAATTGCTTCCTCATCAAGAGCAAGAGAAGCTGCAGATAACACAATGGCCCTAAAATGCAGTCCTGCTTGATGATGAACTGCCTGCAGATGAGTAGCACACCAATCTTATACAAGTGACGCCTAAAGCCCAATATTGGGCGGGATTGGGCCTAACCTTTCCAGTACAGATGTGGTTCTCTGTGCCCCACCTGCACTGATAGGACATCACAAAGCAAATTTAAGGCCACAGTTCTTAAATTATATTTTACAACAGACATCATTGTGTGTTTCATCATTTTTTAATGAGCCTGCAAGCTCCATCAGCCATATTGGGCACTGGGCACTGTGCCATCAAAGTTCTAATGCAAAATAACATGACCTTTCAAATCAATTTTCCTCAGGCCATGTGCACCGAAGTGATTAAAGATAATAAACAACAGCTGTCCACAGTCTAGGGCTTTCCAAAGAAACCTGCATCTTGAAATCTTTTCTTCTCTTTCTCTTTTTGACCATGACTTCACTGCCAGCCCAAAGTGAAAACAAGTAAAAACAGCTTTAATCACAAATCATTACCCAGTAATGGCCAAGAATCAGCTGTTTAGAAAGCATTCTAACATGTCTGACTCTCCTTCCTTTCCTCCTCCCCAGCTTTTCCTCTCCTGGAAGAATACATTGAAAGAACAGGGAAACAGAGAAGCCATTCACCCCATTACAGCTCACCATACTCTAGTATATTAGTATATTTGCCTCTATTGCCTACATTCCAAACATATCACTTTCAATCCAGGAATTAGAATTAATATTGTGCACATTTATGTTCTGCAAATTTCCATTTCTCTCATCTGTTGCTAATTTTTTGGCAATGAAGCTTACCATCTAAAATTTGATGCACTTTGATCTTATTCTCCACCCTCCCAGTCATGGTATTCTTCAGACTGTAATGTTCACAAGGACTGTTCACCTGTCAGCAAAGCTATATTCTATGGACACACCAGGATAATGAAGCTCATGCACAAGATAGTGTTGGCAAAACACTGGATCAACAAACCAATGCCACCTTCATCATCTAACAGTTAGACAACTTACATTTTTATGTGCTTTGTAATTAACACTGTTTAGGAAGCAACATACTCAAATATTCAGATTGTAGGTGCAAACTTTTAAAAGAAAATTAAGTATTGAACAAATTAGCCAATAGTTTAATGTTGATTTCATGATAAAAGTGAAGCAATGCTAAGCTCTGAAAACGACATCATATTCTGGAATTCCCCTGGTAATATATATAATGTATTTTAATATGAAGTGGTGTATTGCTACTGTAAGAACCTGTTGTGCAGGATATCGTTGAAAATAAGAAAAATTGCCGAAGCTTTACTTTTAACTTGCACTCATCAGGATCGATGCAAGAAAGCCAAATCTCAAACAATCACAGAGATTCACACCACAAGGGAAAAGGATGACGATTGGGTGGCAAGTAGACTTTGATAGATTGAGGTGTTACCATGGAGAAAGCAACTTGGGACCAGAGACTGCCAAACTCCTGTCTCATTAAAAAAAATGCAGCATATTCAGGGATTGAACTGGGTGGATGTCACTGACACAAAGGCAAGATGGCCACCATTTCTGCCATGTATTTTTTTTACAATTTTCAAATATTCATGGAGGCCCAGCAAGGGCACGATGGGCCAAATGATCTTCTTCTGTGATCTCATGATTCTGTTCCTTTTGTTTGCTGAGGAAGGAGCTCTGCATTTGAACGCATGGCACTTGTAGTAAGCATTACACTAACGTGCAATTGATTTGGAAACCAATCAGCATTTCTTGATTTTGTAATATAAATTGCTGTGATCATTTGAAATTGGCATTCTTGTGTTTATCCTGATGACTGCCAAGATGAAAGGTTGTGGCACTCTGCCTCTCTTTTGAGCAATGCTCAACAATTGTAAGAAATGTTTAACAAATACTCTCCGGGTGGCAGTGTTAACATGCTGTGCCAAAGAACAACAGATTGAAACCTCCACATGGATGGAAAGATATCATCAGGTAGGCAGTCCCTACACACTGGACTGTGGCCAGCTCAGTGCAATGGTCAAAGCAAACTAGAGGAGACGGAAGGTGACATCAGAGGAATAATGCATTCAAACATTGTTCAAATTTAAGGACCAAAAGGATTGAATGGATTGAGTACTTTACACTGAGAGATACTTTTGCTGTTGTCTAAAGTGTAAAAGAAAAGCCAACTCTCATTGTTCTGATTTCTACATCAGAAACGATTGAGGTAAGGTTTGAGGTGGGCCATACCACCTGAGGAATGGGCACTTCCATCAGTCAGAAACTTCTGAGTTAAGGGATAAAAATTTAAAGTATAGAGAATGCACAAGTTACCAAAGTGAAGAGAGTCAATATACTAAACATGAAGTAATCATTAATTAAGCTTGAGGACATTTGGTAAGAAGCTATAGTGTGGCTGTCTGAAACACAGAGGTTAGCCTGAGAGTAATAACGATTATATATAGTAAGTTATCACATCACTGAAATATCTTTAAGAGTTGTTGAATTGCTTTTGGAGCACAATTTCTGTTTAATAGAGTTAGCAATTAAAATATATGGTGCACAAGTGTTATTTTCATGTAATAGGAACTCAAGTGTTAAATAGTTTTGAAAAGAAAAAACGGCAAAGTGCATTATTACTTATTTTCTATTCAAGTCCTGCAAATCTTGGTTGCTGTATAACCTTTTGCATTAGATTTCCATTCAAGTTAAAGATGCTACTAACTTTTCACAGCCTGCATAAGATCAATACTTCTTCTTAAACCAAAGCTTGCTGTTGGGAACACAAAATTATAGCAAAATACATCTTGGGCAGTATTTTCTCAAATTAAACTCTTATTTAATTTCTCATTTACTAGGACTATATACCTAGTCCAAGAAAAACCTGTCCTGAAGTCCTGCATATCAAGTACTCCAAAGAAAACATCTTCATTACTGTAATAAAACAAAGAGCTGTGGATGCTGGAAATCTGAAACAAAAACACAACATTCGAGAGAAACTCAGCAGGCCTGGCAGCACCTGGAGAAAGATAAACAGAGACAACATTTCAAGTCTAGTGGCCCTTTTTCAGAGCGGTCTGACGAAAGGTCATTGGAAACATTAACACTTTTTCTCTCCCCACAGATACTGCCAGGCTATTTGTGTTCCTCCAGCACTTCCTGTTTATCTTCATTGCTACGGCCGTTTCAGTAAGATTGACTGCAGACCTACAGGAGTTCCCAACTCTACCAAATTCACAAATTGGTGAGAAGAATGTGGCATTTAAACTTTGACCTAATGTTAGCTCCATCAGGCAATGTGTGATGATAAGGTACTTGTCTTTCTACAAAATAATTATCTTCCTCCTCGACCATCCTGAATCTTCATTGCTTCAGCATTCTCCCTTACTGACCCTCTCCATTTCCAGAACCATATTTCATAGCTTTCCAATCTTTTGATGTCTGCTTTCCTATGTTCATGTTTCAGCCCCATACAACAAGACACTAAAACACATTTTGATTGTTTTCATTAAGATCTCCAATCATTCTTATGCAGAGCAAACATTTATCTTTATAGACAGCATCCTTTGCATGGCTAATCTAGATATGACTTCTTTATGGTCATAGAGTTGTACAGCAAGGAAAAAGACCCTTTGGTCCATCTCGTCTATGCCGGCCAAATATCCTAAATAAATGTAGTCCCATTTGCCAGCACTTGGCCTATATCCCTCCAGACCCTTCTTATACATGTATCTATCCAGATGTGTTTTAAACATTGCACTTGTAACAGCCTCCACCAGTTTCTCTGACAGCTCATTACATACACACACCATCCACTACATGAAAACATTGCCCCTTAAATCCCTTTTAAATCTTTCTCCTCACCTTAAACCTATGCCCTTTACTTTTTGATTCCACAACCATCCTGAAAAAATCTTGCACATGTGCCCTTTCCATGCCCCTCATGATTTTATAAATCTTGAGAAGGACACCCTCAGCCTCTGATGCTCCAAGGAAAACAGAGCCTATTCAGCCTCTCCCTATAGCTCAACCCCTCCAACCCTGGCAACACCCTTGTAAATCCTTTATGAATGCTTTCAAGTTTCACAACATCCTTTTTATTACTTAAATTGTGATAGCTATTGACCATTGTAACCTCTACTTGCCCACTATTATTTCTTCTGACCTTTAAAGTGTTTGTCTTCTTTAAAACTAATTTTTAATCTGTAAGCTTTTCCCAGTTTATTTATTCTGTCCAATGGTATCTGTGGATCTTCTGCTGTACTAACTAATAGAGCCTGTTCATCAGCAATTCGCACTACCTTCACCAGTTGATCACCCACTTTACACCTTTCTCTTCTTCATCTAACATTTGTTTTATCATGGTGTCAGCTCTGAGGCTAAAGGGGTGGAGGCTGGTACACTTGCAACATTTAAAAGGCATCTGGATGGGTATATGAATAGGAAGGGTTTGGAGGGATATGGGCCAAGTGCTGGCGGGTGGATGTAGATTGGGTTGGGATATCTGGTCGGCATGGGTGAGTTGACCTTGTCTCACCCAATGCTCAATTTCATCGGATTCAGAAAAGATGACAAACAAGGTGAAATGTAAACAGTGCTGCAGTCTAATTCTGACGATACATGTCACATGTAGACATAACAATGTTATAGTTCCTAGCCACTGATTAGGCGAGTCATAGAGTCATAGAGATGTACAGCACAGAAGCAGACCCTCTATGCCCTCTAGTTCTGGACTGCCCCACACCAGGGAAAATACTTTTCTATTTACCCTATCCATGCCCCTCATAATTTTGCACACAATATTCCAAAAGTGGCCTAACCAATGTCCTGTACAACCGCAACATGACCTGCCAATTCCTGTACTCAATACTCTGACCAATAAAGGAAAGCACACCAAATACCTTCTTCACTATCCTATGCATCTGCGACTCCACTTTCAAGGAGCTATGAACCTGCACTCCAAGGTCTATTTGTTCAGCAACACTCACTAGGACCTTACCATTAAGTGTATAAGTCCTGATAAGATTTGCTTTCCCAAAATGCAGCACCTCACATTTATCTAAATCAAACTCCATCCACCACTTCACAATCCATTGGCCCATCTGATGAAGATCCTGTTGTAATCTGACGTAACCTTCTTCGCTATCCACTACACCTCCAATTTTAGTGTCATCTGCAAACTTATTAACTATACCGCTTATGCTCCCATACAAATCATTTATATAAATGATGAAAACTGGTAGACCCAGCACCGATCCTTGATGCACTCCACTGGTCACAGGCCTCCAGTCTGAAATACAACCCTCCATCACCACCCTCTGTCTTCTACTTTTGAGCCAGTTCTGTATCCAAATTGCGAGCTCTCCCTGTAATCCATGAGATCTAACCTTGCTCACCAGTCTCCCATGGGGGAACCTTGTCAAATGCCTTACTGAAGTCCATATAGATCACATCTACTGCTCTACCCTAATCAATCCTCTTTGTTACTTCTTCAAAAAACTCAAACAAGTTTCTGAGACATGATTTCCCACGCATAAAGCCACGTTGACAATCCCTAATCAGTCCTTGCCTTTCCAAATATATGTACATCCTGTCCCTCAGGATTCCCTCCAACAACCTGTCCACCATCAATGTCAGGCTCACCGGTCTATAGTTCCCTGGTTGTCCTTACCGCCTTTCGTAAACAGTGGCACCACGTTAGTCAATCTCCAGACCTCACCTGTAACTATTGATGATACAAATATCTCAGCAAGAGGCCCAGCAATCACTTCCATAGCTTCCCACAGAGTTCTAGACTACACCTGATCAGGTCCTGGGGATTTATCCACTTTTATGCGTTTCAAGACACCCAGCACTTTCTCCTCTGTAATACAGACATTTTTCAAGATATCACTGTCAATTTCCCGACATTCTATATCTTCCATGTCCTTTTACACAGGAAATTCTGATGCAAAATACTCGTTTAGTATCTGCCCCATTTTATGCAGCTCCACACAAAGGCCGCCTTGCTGATCTTTGAGGGGCCCTATTCTCTCCTAAGTTATCCTTTTGTCCTTAATGTATTTGCAAAAAACCTTTTGGATTCTCCTTAACTCTATTTGCCATTTAGTCATCCAGCATTCCCTATACCTATCAGCCTTTCCTTTCACCCTAACGGGAATATACTTTCTCTGGACTCTCGTTATCTCATTTCTGAAGGCTTCCCAATTTCCAGCTGCCCCTTTACGTCCGAACATCTGTGCCCAATCAGCTTTTGAAAGTTCTTGCCCAATACCGTCAAAATTAGCCTTCCTCCAATTTAGAACTTTAACTTTTAGATCTGGTCTATCCTTTCATAGTAAGCCATTACATCAGCTGAGGTGACTTGAGCAATATTGTTTTTATTTGAAGGGATAACTTAAACTGAACTCTGTAAAGGAGATCATATTTGACAATGTCAGCAAAACACACAGCTTTAGACACCTTTGACAGCCTTCTCTTTTTCTATTTTATTGGGACTATTACCGATTTCCTCATTAACTCAACCTCTTCAGAAAAAAATAATTTAATAGCTTGCAGAAAAGCTGCTATTGATTTTTAAAAATGGACATGTATCTGGCTAATGCATATCATGCAATTGTAGGGCAGAAAAGATTGAGTAGATATAGAAAAGGCCATTAAATTCAAGCCAAAATATTGGTTATTTTAAAATAGTTCAACTCTCTCACCATAAAATAACCAGCAAGGCCCTGAAACTCCTTGGGACTTTTTACTAGTCTCTTGGTATAATGTCACTGCCTCCCAGTGGAACCACATTGACTACAAAATGAGTGACAAGTCGGGGATGGAGGGGCAAAGGGGATTTGTAAGGTCTCCTTAAGGTGAAACATGGGGCAGAGTGACAGTAGATGACGCCAAAAGAGATTCGGCATAACAAGTTCCATGCCAGCATCTGTGTATCCCACCAAGAAGGATGACACCTGAAATGTGGTCTGCACTTTGGAGGAAGAAATTTCAAAAACATCTTTAGTTGGCTAACTTATTCAGGGGTCATCTAGTAGTGGCAGGGTTAAGGAGTGAGAATGTCAATGTCATTAGGGTCAGGACAGGCAGGTGCCAAAGTAACATTTTCACAATATTTAGAATTGAGATTACTAACCATGGAATTCCATGATCACAGTATTTTACATGCATTTTAACAATTCTTTAAGGAGCATTTCCAGTTTGTAGCCAGACAGAATATTGTGGTTTCAAGCTTTCTTGTGCAAAACTGAATCAGGATATTGTCCTTTAAAATCAAGGCTATAGCTGCCTGTTTTCTATGAAATGTTTCTGGATGTCTGAAAGACTTCAAATTAAGAACAAAGAATTTTTCAGTTGTCCAGGCTCAATACTTGTCTCTTAACCAAAAGCATCAGAAGCAGGTTAATAGGTCATTCATCTCATTGTTGTTTGCGGAACTTTGGGGTAATGACAATAGCTGTTTGGTTTGTCTGGATAACAATGGCACAGTACAATGACTTCTGTCAGAAATTTGTGGTACAGGAGTAGAAAAATCCTTCCTTCTTAAAAATGACAAGAATAAACTCTGTAAACGTAGTTGGAAAGTAACATTATAGCATTTTACAATGCAACTTTCTATACCAGATATATACATCTCTTTTTTCCCTTGTTATTTTGGGATCCAATGTGAAGCAGGTGCAGAACAGCCATTCAACAAATTAGATTTATTTTTGACCTCTACCCCAGTTGTTCAGCAAATTTATCCAGTTTATAGCTGAACCATATCATCCAAGGAACTCTGGATTTAGGCTGCCTTCCCAATCTGTTCTACATCAGTTTGAGCAATGATTGGGATACCACAATAGCAAAAGGAAAGGCTGCTGCTACTTTTGGCTACACTGGTCTTGGATTAGGGACAGGAGCTCCAGCCAGCGATCTTAATTCCGAATGGTGTCCAGCCATTTCTGCTGCAATTATGCATGTTGATAGGTTCTTGACACTCACTCGGAAGAGGAAATACGAGAAGTGAAAGATTCAAAATGATTGAAAATGACAAGTTTCTAAAGTTCTTAAAAAAAGATAAGTTTTTCAATACTATTAAAATATTAAACACATACTCAGAAACACACATACACTAACATTTACTGTTAAATCACATAACAGCAGTGGAATTACTTCAGATATATAGTTTCCACTGTGTTCAGCAGGGGAGTCTGTGAGAATGTGATTTGCCTGCTGTATGTAAAGACCATTATAATCTGCTAGCATTGATAAAACTTAAGGGTAAAGAAGTAAGGATTCAAAGCAGCTTTGATATAACCACATATGGTTGGGCAGCAGAAAGACAGGAGCAGTGATCTGATTTGTGGATTCACTTTTATCAAACGTGCAGTGGAGTTATAACTCAATTCCATGAATAGGTCCTGTGATGCAGACAAAGCTTTAGAAATATTTCAGGGACACTAAATCCACATTTCAAACTGGAATGAAATTGAAGGCTAGGCAAAGGAAAGCCTGAGAAACACAAATCTAAATAAACCCAACTGCTTCTTCCTCAAATAAACACAGCTCTTAAATACTATCACAAGCAATGCTGAAATAGTTCTAACATTTTCTTAATAAGAGTCTCTAGGGGACAATGAGAATATAACTAGCAATATAATTAAAAATGAAATTATTATCAATACAATCTTCCACAATTTCCAACACACGAGCAAATATCGTTATCAACATTTATTTCCCGTCTTGGAACAAGAGGAATTCTGGCCAAACAGATTACAGCACACAAAGCAGATGGAGTAACAATCCATTTTATAATTATAATTGGAACAAACTAGTGCTGACTGAACAAAGTAGAGGCACTGTAAATGTGCTTTCATTTCAGGGAAAGTAGTGCAAATTATACTGTGTGCTAGATAGACTGTGTCTCACTATAACATGGAAATTCCCAATTGGCCCTATAGTGGCAGAGGCTCTCTCCATCGACAATGCACGTTCACCAGAGTACCAGAGGACTGAGTTTGCCATCACCAATACTCCTTATTTCCTAGGGCTTAGGAGGAACATAATATATAGCTGATATACCTGATGAAATTAGGTGTGGTTTCTTGCAGTTTTAACCTTGCCTGAGTGGCACGGAAAGGATTTTTGTTTTGAACCCAGGATGAACATGAAAGATGTTCTTGTTACAAGGATATTTCAATTGTACGTATGATCTTCCCTGTCTGACATTCAGGCCTGAAACTGATCACGCACAACTTGCTATTTCTTTCACGGTTGCTTAAGATTAACTCATTGTGGCATAGTACTCAGCATGCCCATGTTAATGTGACCCTTCTGAATCATAGTAGGGTCTTGGACACTTATAAAAAAAACTGTGGATGCTGGAAATCAGAAAGAAAAACAGAAATTGCTGGAAAACCTCAGCAGGTCTGGTAGCATCTGTGGAGAGAAGTCAGAGTTAACATTTCGGGTCCAGTGACTCTTCTTCAGAACTTTTGTTTCCTATAAACCAAAGCATGTCTGAATATTTGTGGATATGATGCCAATCAACTGGGCTTCCTTGTGCTGGATGATGTCAAGCTTTTTGGATGCTGTTGGATTTGCACTCATTCAGACAATGGGGCACTTTCCAACACAATCCTGACTTGTGCCTCGTGATTGATGGAAGGGCTTTGAGGAGTCGATAAATGAATTGCTCATTGCAGGATTCCTAGCCTATGACCTCCTCCTGAAGTCATCATATCGCTGGTTCTATTCAGTTTCTAGTTGATGGTAAGCCCAGGACATTGACGGTAATGATTTCAGCAGTGCTAATGTCATGGAATGTCAAAGGATGATAGTTATGTTGTCAGAGTCTTTTTCCTAGAGTGGGGGAGTCCAAAACTAGAGGGCATAGGTTTAAGGTGAGAGGGGAAAGATTTAAAAAGGATCTGAGGGGTAACCTTTTCACACAGAGCGTGGTGCGTGTATGGAATGAGCTGCCAGATGAAGGAGTGGAGGTGGGTATAATTACAACATTTAAAAGGATGGGTACATGAATAGGAAGTTTTTAGAAGACTATGAGCAAATGCTGGCATATGGGGGTGGGTCTGATTGAGAAGTCTGATTAGCATGGATGAGTTGGACCGAAGGGTCTGTTTCTGTGCTGTATGACTCTATGATCCTAATACTATCTGATCAAGAACCACCTGCAGGATTTACTGCAGAAATTCACCAATACTGCTTATACAACACCTTCAAACCTACAACCACTATTATCAAGCAGGATAGCAGATACACAGGAATGCTGTGGCGCCGTGTCAAAATCCTGGAATTTTGTTGCTCAACACATTGTGGCTCTACCTGCATCACATGGACTGCAATTGTTCAAGAAAGTAACTCTCCACTAGTCTCTCAAGGGCAACTAGGGACGGGCAATAAATGCTGGCTCTGCCAGTGACACTAGCATCCCATGAATGAATGAATAAAGTTCATTCTGTAATGAATTGTTCCTCCAAGGAGAAACCTTGCTTGTTGCTGTAGTTTTCTAATCTTAACATGAATCCTATTTGCATAAAATCTATAACAGATAAATGAGCAATTCAATCTAACAGATCTGTACTGACATTTGTATTCTACATGAGCTCCTGCAACTTTACTCTGTCACTCTCATTTAAACATTAGACTTCCCCTTAAAAATGTCAACACCAATGTCTAAATCTGAAGATCATCCAAATAAGATAGGAAGTATTTTCTAATACTGTAAATACTTTAGATATTAAAATACTGCTTATTTAATAAAAGATATTTAGTTAAGGAGAGACACATTTCTAAATAATCAAAACAGAAATAATCTAGTCCTGGATTTGAATAAGCCTAAAAGATAAGCAAATCAGCAACCAAGATTTTGTACTTGTAAGGATGGCATGACTGTCAGTGTTGAGTGTAATACAAATGTGAAACTGAGAGCAACTTTTAGCATCCACGTAGGACAGTTAACTGCAGAAATCTAGAAATTTTTGTTGATGATACTCTGTTCCTCCAATAGGTGCACTTTTGTTGTCGCTATAGATAATCATCCTTCAAAATCATTTGAAAACGTGAACTTTCTCTTCTAAGCTGTAATATCAGTGTTCCAAATTAGCTGTGCTTTGTTGAATGAAGTACAACAAGGTTTTGAACAGTACACCCAAGTCCTAGCTACTTCTGAGCAACCTCTTTGGCCTTGAAAAGCTTATTTTATGTTTATGAAAATTTAAATGTCTACATTGTGAGAACAAATCCAACAGATATCCATTTAATTTTAAAAAAGTCACATTTTCTCAAAGTTGGTTAACAATACTCTACCATATATATCATATGGATGCCATTGTCTTTATTTCACCATCTGTGAAATTGATATGAAGGATAATTTGTGTATTTCACTTCTTGGCAAGCTGTCTGTGTGAATTCTTCAATGTGATTAGCCTATTTGATAACATCAATGTTGCTGGCCTTGACTCTGTGCCAGAATTAATCCAATGCCTGGAATGAGGAAATGCATGCCACAGGGATTGCTGGGCCTTTCCTGGGGAGCTTTCTTTGAGGTCAGCAGTCAGCATGGTCATTTTGAGGCCAGCAGCACAATCTGAGCATCAGTTCACATTCATGTTGAATATTCTAGGGGATATTTCATGGTGGAACTAGCACTGAATGCTTTCAGGTGTAAGGACAAATGACTAATCTCCAAGTCTGCCTCATTCCCAAAGGCATCAATATCAGGCTGAGAGCACCAACAGAAGCCTTACAACATATACCCAAAAAGGCAGTTGTTGTTTTCCTAGCCTGATTCTTAGAATTCCTTAGTTCATCCTGAATGAGGAATCGATTACAGCTAGGATGGTATATACAGTGCCAAAAGAACATTTACAGCACATAATATATTGCCAGTTACCATTGATTTCAGAGGATTTTAAACATATAAAGCAAGCTTCAAACTGTAAAAAACAAATGTAATTTACATTTTAGGTAAATTTTATGATGGATCTGGAAAAGTAGGGAGTCACGTGAAATGTCAGGTAAATTGTAATTGTCACATCGAGTGCTGACATAGCTAAAGTATTTAAATCCTGTCATTCGTTTGCCATGAGTTCAGGGGAAATCGTGTGCGTTGAGGAGCAGTACAGTTTTACCAACTCATTTAGAACATTGAATGCTACATTTTTCAGCAGACACGTTCGTATCAGATCATTGGAGCCGCAGTGGCCCCCATTCCTGATTTGAGATAGTTGCTTCCCTTCCTTCATTAACACTTGCGACTCGACACAATCAACTAGATTTTCATCTTGCGTCTGACGTTCGCACCTCTGCGCCAGAGCTCCGCGGTCGCGGGTTCTCCTGATGCAGGGGTTTACGGCGCGAACGGGCTGTTGGTTTGTAAAGGCAGGAACACAGAAACAATTTCAACCCTCTCCAAATGGACGGGGTGGGAGGATACATGTGCAAAGCAAGTCACGCGGACATTAGCGAATGCTCAAAGCTTTTTTTTCCACTTTTTTTTTGCAAGAGCATCACTTTACCGCAGGATCCTCTGAAATGTAAACATGTTTTTAATGCCACCTTGTGGAGTGTATTGTGCAGCGAAAAGGTCTGGATCACTACTTGCAGAAGTGAAGCGAATCTCTACATTGCTTCTTAAAGGAAGCCTCAGCTAAAGACTGTCCTTTCGCTCTGTGCTTGCAATCCGCAAGGTGCATTTGACATCAACCACGCCCCCTCCCCCTCTCCAGCTTGGAGGCCAAGTCTCAATACCGCAATCCTACAACAAGACACGTCAGATTCTCTCTTCAAACCCTGACACTCTTCGTGACCTCAAATATTTCAGATCTCATTCATTCTCAGCTTGAATAGGCATTATATTCTCAATCAATATCGACCAGCGCAGCACTGGCTATGTCTGTGGAATGGGAATAGAATCTCTTCCCCCCCCCCCCCCCCAACACATCGCCCCCACCCCCTCCCTCACATGTTTCTTAAATTGTGGCGGATGGGTTGACAATTTCTGAGGACCGAAATGAAATGTGCCCCCTGCCCTCCACCGTCAAACTCGGTTTGAGCGAAGCGTCCGCGGCTGGGACCCAGGCTTCTGCGGACAGACTGAACCAGGCGCAGCAGCGAACTGACAAGACACACACACTCACAGTCACAGGGATACAGTCACAAACACACCCCACATAAAGTCTCTCGCACACACAGTCGCACACAAACGCAGGGACACATAGTCCTCATACATATTGGTTCACAGTCACTCACACCACATACAGTCACACAGGGACATAGTCACACGCACCACCACCCCCCCAACATACACACACACAAAAGGGACACACAATCACGCACACACACAGGGTCACAGTCTTACAGACGGGGAGACGCAGACACATACAGGGACTGTCACACATAAAATAACCAGCTCTGCATTCCTGAGCTAAACTCTTCGCAGTCGCTCAGCCGGGGCACATTCTCCGGGATGCAGGCGTTATTAATGCTATTATTATTATTATTATTGCTGTTATTGATGTGAAACAACAGACATGGGTCACAGATTTGCAATGCTGCGCCTACCTCCCCACCGTCTGGTTGGCGAGCTGCCGCATCCGATTGAACTGCTTCTTCATCATTGACTGGGGAGCGAGCTGCTGCAATGAAAGAACATTTCACTGATAAAACCCACGCAAGCTCTGATCGCCAGCTCAATATTTCTTCTCCGCGTATCTTCTCCTTCTCGCTCACTCTAGGTGCTGACTGGCATTTTATCGCTCCCTCTGGTTACTGGGTGCCAGCAGCAGCTCCGTCTTAACCCCCCTCCCCCCCCTACTCGGCAAACCAGGGAGCGCTTGGACCATATTCTGTCCTCGGAGGCAGCACAGCCGCCTCTGTTCCTACCGCGCGTGCGCCCGCAAGCCCGCTGCCTCATGGGATCTGAAGTCCCAGGGTCGACACTATGTCCAACGATTGCGAGAGAAAGAACTACAGTTCCCAGGTATCCATGCTCGCCCGTACCTACACACATAGAAGCCGCGGAGCGCCGTATTTTACCGGTGGAGAACCGCAGTCTGCTGCCAACAATTGTGCTTGCATTGATCAGCAATGCAACACTTTTGAGGGGATGCTTTCCACACAGCTAGCTTGGAACACCAGGCTCCCATTTCAAACATCAGATTGTCACATGCTGGGTACATTTTCAGTTTTTCTTTCTAATGTGCAACATTCAGGATTACTTGTCCCATGATGTAAAAAATTGAAAATATCTGAAAATATTTCCAGTGGTCAGATAGCAACAATGGACAGAGAAACAGTTAAAAGTTGGAGATATAACAGAAACAGGGAACTAGGGCAGAAGAGACAAGAATAAACATTTTTTGATAGAGTCATTGATACAGTGTGGCCACAGACCCTTGGGTCCAACCAGGCGAAAGTGGGTACTGCAGATGCTGGAGATTAGAGCCAAGAAAAGAGTGGTGCTGGAAAAGCACAGCAGGTCAGGTAGCATCCAACGAGTAGGAAAATCGATGTTTTGGGTAAAAGCCCTTCATTAGGATTTTCAAAAGCTTAGGCTTTTGTCTGAATTGTCGATTTTCCTGCTCCTCGGATGCTGCCTGACTTGCTGTGCTTTTCCAGCACCACTCATATCTTGACCCTTGGGTCCAATCAGTCTGTGTCAACAAACTAAACTAGTTGCACCTGCCTGCATTTTGCCCATATCCCTCCAAATATTTCCTATTCATGAACTTATGCAAACGTCTTTTCAACATTGTAGCTGTACCTGCATGCATCACTTTCTCTTGCAGTTCATTCCACACCCTAACTGTACTCTCTATGCAAAAAATGTTATCCCTCATGTCCTCTTAAACCTTTCTTCTCTCACCTTAAAAATATGTCTCCCCCCCCCAACACACACACACACAGACACTCAGTTTCTCACCCAACTTAGAGAAAAGACCCTGGTCATTCACCTTATCTATGCCCCTCATGATTTTTATAAAGTCACCCCTCAACCTCCTATGCTCAGTCTTTCCAATCTATTTTTATATCTCAAACTCTCCATTCCCAGCAACATCCTGGTAATTTTTTTCTGAACCCTCTCCAGTTTAATAATATTCTTCCTGTAACAGGGTGACCAGAACTGCACACAGTACTCCAGAAGAGGCCTCACCAATGTCCTGCACAACCTTAAAATGATGTTGCAACTCCTATACTCAAAGGTCTGAGCAATGAAGGCAAACATGCAAAATGCTTTCTTAACCACCCATCTGCTTGTGATGCAAATTTCAAAGAATTATGTACCTGAATGCCTGGGTCACTCTGTTCTACAACACACCCAGAACCCCACCATCAATTGGGGTCCTGCCCTTGTTTGTTGTACCAAAATGCAATACCTCACTTTTATCCAAATTGAACTCCATCTGCCACTTCTCAGCCCATTGACCCAATTAATCAAGATCTCTTTGTAATCTCAGATAATCCACTTCACTGTCCACTATGTCACCAATTTTGATGTCATCTGCAAACTTACTAACCATACTTCCCATATTCTCATCCAAATCATTTACATAAATGACAAATAAAAGTGGACCCAGCACCAATCCCATTGACACACTGCTGGTCACAGGTCTCCAGTCCAAAAAACAACCATCCATCATCACCCTATGTCTCCTACCTTAAAGCCAATTTTACATAGAACATGAGGCAGGACTGATTACAAGAATTGACAGAGCTAGGTAAAATGGAGTGGTAATGGCTGAAGAGAAGAAACAAAAAGGTTCAATAATATCTCATTTGTTTACTTTAGTCTGGAGTTGACATGCTGTTCAATTGAAACAAATGTTGAAACCTTCTGAGACATGGAAGATTAAAATTAATATAAGTAAGTGATGCACTTTGCAAAAACACTATGGAAAAGCAGTACAATCCAAATGGTATCAAATCAAAAATCTACAGGTGGTGAAAACTTGAAATAAAACCTAAGTTTTCTTGAATGGTTAATACAGCAAAAGGTTGAATGTGACAGGGCAGTTAAAAAAGGATTTCTTAGTTTTGCAAATAGCAACACTGAGTATAAAAACAGGAAAGCAGATTAGGTGAGTATAATGAGAGATGCTAAATAAGATCCTGAGTGGTCTTCTACCTCAACTCTTCACTTTCATGCCTTATACTCGGAGCCCGAAACCCTCCTTGAATGGACTCAATGAATGAGCATCAACAGTTATTTATGGTAGATAATTCCAAAATTCTTCAACTCCTTGATTTACTTAATTTCAGTTCCAAATGGTCAAACCCTTATGAAGGTTTTTACAGGTTTCAGCTAACTTGAACTTGAATTTGGTCATAATAGGCCAATGATTAATGGTTTTGGCGAAAGAACTAAAAGGGGAAATTCAGGAGGAATTCTGTTGAAGAAGGCAATATGTCCCTGTTAGTGCAAAGGACAAGGCTGGTACACATATGGAATGCTGGTCAAGAAAAAGTAGAAGGCATATGGCAGGTGTAGACAGCGGGGATCGACTGAATCCCTTGAGGAGTATTAAAGGCAGTATGTGCATACTCAAGAAGGAAATCAGGAGGGCAAAAAAGGGACATAAGATAATTTTGGCAAATAGGGTTAAGGAGAATCCAAAGAGATTCAAAAATACATTAAGGGCAAAAGAGTAACTAGGGAGAGAATAGGGCCCCTTAAAGATCAACAAGAAAAGTGTGGACACGTAGGAGATGGGTGAAATACTAAGCAAGTGGTTTATATCAGTATTTACTGTGAAGATGGATATGGAAGCTAGAGAACTTGGAGAAACAAATAGTGATATCATGAAAAATGTCCTTACTACAAAGAAGGAGGTGCTAGAGGTCTTAAAAGCTTAAGGTGGATAAAACCCCAGGTTAACCCAGAACTTTGTGGGAAGCGAGGGAAGTGATTGTTGAGCCCTTTGCTGAGATATTTGCATCATCGATAGCCACAGGTGAGGTATCAGAAGACTGGTGGGTGGCTAATGTGGTGCCATTATTTAAGAAAGGTTACAAGGAAAGGCCAGAGAACTATAGACCAGTGAGCCTGACGTCACTGGTGGGTAAATTATCAGAGGGGATTCTGAGGGACAGGACCTACATGTAATTGGAAAGGCAAACACAGATTAGGGATAGTCAACATGGATTTGTATGTGGGAAATCATGTCTCACAAACTTGATTGAGTTTTTTGAAGAAGTGACAAAGAAGATTGTTGAAGGCAGAACACTGAGCATTTTCACTGTGGACTTCAGCAAGGTGTTCAATAAGGTCCGTATGGTAGACTGGTTAGTAAGTTTCAATCATATTGGATTCAGGGAGAACTAGCCATTGGATACAAAATTGATTTGAAGGAAGGAGACAGAAGGTGATGGTGGAAGGTTGTTTTTCAGACTGGAGGCCTGTGACCAACAGTTTATCACAAGGATCGATGCTGAATCTACTTCTTCTTGTCATTTATATAAATGATTTGGATGTGATTATAGGAGAAATGATTAGTAAGTTTGCAGATGACACCAAAATTGGTAGTGTAGTGTACAGTGAAGAAGGTTATCTCAGAGTACAACTGATGGACTGGTGGGCCGAGGAATGGTAGATGGAGTTTAATTTAGATAAATGCGAGGTGTTGTATTTTGGAAAGGCAAATCAGGGCAGGACTTATACACTTAATCAAGTTCTGGGAAGTGTTGCTGAACAAAGAGGCCTTGGAGTGTAGGTTCATAATTCCTTGAAGATAAAGTCACAGTTGGACAGGAGTGTGAAGAAGGCATTTGGAACATTTGCCTTATTGGTCACTGTGTTGAGTAGAGGAGTTGGGATATCATGTTGCAGCTGTGCAGGACATTGATTGTGCCACTATTGGAATACTGTATGAATTCTAGTTTCCCTGCTACAGCATCAATGTTGTGAAACTTGAAAGAATTCAGGAAAGTTTTATAAGGATGTTGCCAGGGCTGGAGAGTTTGAGCTATAGGGAGAGGCTGAATAGGCCAGGGCTATTTACTCTGGAAGGTTGAAGGTTGAGGGCTGACCTTATAGAGGTTTGTAAAATCATGAGGGACATGGATAGAGTGAATAACCAAGGTCTTTTTCCCAAGCTAGGGGAGACAAAATTTAGAGATCATAGGTTTAAGGTGAGAGGTAAGGTTATAAAAGAGACCTAAGGGGCAACTTTTTCACACAGAGGATGGTGCACATATGGAATGAACTCTAGATGGGCACATGGATAGGAAGGGTTTAGAGGCATATGGGTCAAATGTTGGCAAATGGGACTAGATTAATTTAGGATGTATGGTCAGCATTGATGAGTTGGACGGAAGGGTCTGTTTCTGTGCTGTACAATTCTATGACTGTATGACTCTTATTAAAAATAAAAGGACTGTTGAACTAGCATCAATGTAATGCTAGCTCTACGATTATTCACTAAAGCAAATTTTCCTTTTGAAAATGACTATTAAACAAAGCTTAAAATAATCTGAAATCCTAAAGGATTTGTTTCCTTACAGAATATTCATAATTATGTTTCCTAAGCCAAAGACATGGCAAAGCAAAATTCCTGAAGATTATACAACAATGTTGGGTTGTGCCAATAAAAAGTAAGTATATAAAGAAACAGATTTAGCTTCATCCACTGGAATATGTTTGTCGGCCCCTTTACAGTTCAAACTAAAGCCTTAGAATGCATCAATCAAAACAACAACGAGATGAATAGTGTCATTATTTTGGGGTGGATGCTAACATGATCTGCCCCACTGTTAACTTTAAGAAAGTAGTATTTTGCCGAAACAGTTCTGCCTAAATGAATATTGTGAAGTTGCTGCATTTTACCAAAAGATAGAAGCTAAATCAGCAGCATATATTTAAGACTAGAAAATACCCGTGTGAGCACCCTGTTATCATCGTGTTAAGTGTTAATTACTGCCGATCAACTCAACTGGCATTGAAAACTAACTCTCATTTAGCTAATGAGATTTTTATTAGTTGATTAAGTCAAACATTTTTTTAAACTTTTCAGCTCAGATTTTATGAGCCGTCAGGTAGGTAACAGAGACAGTGGGCCTAAAAACTCAAGTAGAAAGGAAGGGTTTGGTATGTCTCTCACCTTCCTGAAACTGTTGGCATTTTACCCTTGGTGAAGAAGGTGGTTGTGGATGGCTTCCCCACCTAATGGACAATTGTGGCCCTTCAGTAGAAAAGTACGGGCCATTGAAAGGCCTATTCCTGTCACCACCGGCAGTTTGGTGTATGGGTCCACCCCAAACTGGTGAAGCATATTCTCACAAAACAGCATGTCATCCCTTCACTGGGTCCTGACTGAATCACCACAGTAACACTGACTCCGGATACCCATGTTCCAGGCTGATATCCATAATGCTGCTGTGGGCCAGGGGTAGACCAAAGAATAGCCACAACTCCCAGTGGCTCTCCTCATGCAGATAAAATCCAGGCAGGGATCCTGTAACAGGCTGAGATGAGCTGACTAGCTTTTCTTTCTATCTCTTGTCTCTCTCTCTCTCTCTCTCTCTCTTAGTCTATTCTTTGTTTCTTTGTCTTTTTTTTACTGCATTGGAAGTGAAGTTGAATGCACTCCTTTAATTGACCTTCTTGGTCTTTCTTCTGTTGATTTCTCGATCTTCAAATGTCACGGGCTCAGAAGCGACCTGCTGAGTGCACCGTCAGGTCCCTGTTCCTCTCACTGCATGTCACCTGCTCATACATTCAACAACTTAATGGACAAAACGTTCCCTGCATACACAGTGCTGATATCACCGTGTGCAAAATTCAAGCCAGCTGAAGTTTCTAGGCCCAAACTCAGTATAATCTCTCAAAACATCTATTCAATATCTGCAATTTCAGATTGAAATAAGACCTGAACATCAGAATTGTACCAGCCTCTTCACCATTAGGGAGCAGAAGCAGCAGCTGCACTCAAATGGTTATTGCACTCTCTGCACCAATTCCACCTTCTTCCTCTACCATTGTTTTAGGTTTGCCCAGTAAGGACCTTTGGTATCTTATTCAAGGGTCTGATTTCATGTACACTCGATCACAAAGACTGCTTTTTCTTATCTCATTGTTCACTTTCACCTCAGCTTTGAGCTGTCCAAATCTGAAACTATTCACTCCTTGTTCATCTCTTGATTTGATTATTCCAATGAGAGAAAGTGCGGAAGGCAGATGCTAGAGAATCAGGATTGAAAAGCGAGGTACTGGAATAGCACAGCAGGTCAGGCAGCATCCAAGGAGCAAGAGAGTTAATGTTTTGGGTATTAGCCCTTCATCGGGAATGTGGGGGGTTGGAAAAGGGAGCTGAGAGGTAAATAGGATGTGGGGGTGAGGCTGGAGGGAAAGTAGCAATAGGTGGATGTAGGTGAGGGGTGATAGTGATAGCTCAATGGGGAAGGCGGAATGGATAAGTGGGAAGGGAGACAGACAGGTAGGACAGTTCAAGAGGATGGTGCTGAGTTGGAGGGTTGGATTTGGGATGAGGTGGGGGGAGGGGTGATTTAGAAGCTAGTGAAGTCAATGTTGATACCATGTAGTTGGAGGGTCCCAAGGCGGAAGATGAGGCGTTCTTCCTCCAGGCATCAGGTGAGTTGGCTTTGATGGTGGAGGAGACCCAGGACTTGCACGTCCTTGGTGGAGTGGGAGGGGGTGTTGAGGTGGTCAGCCACAAGGTGAGGGGTTTTTGTGTGTGTCCCAGAGATATATCCCTGAAACACTCCACGAGTTTGCATGCCGTCTCCCAACATAGAGTAGACCACATCAAGAGCAATGGACACAATAGATGAGGTGTTTGGAGGTGCAGGAAAATCTCTGCCAGATGTGAAAGGATCCCTTGCGACCTTGGACGGAGGTGAGGGGGGAGGCGTGGCCGCAGGTTTTACACCTTGTGCAGCAGCAAGGGAAGGCACTGGGGGTGAACAGTGAATTGGTTGGGTGGGGTGTGTGTGTGTGTGTGGGGGGGGGGGGTGGGGGGGCGGGGGGGGGGGGGGGGGGATGGTGGACCTAACAAAGGAGTCGCAGAGGAAATGGTCTCTGTGGAATGCTGATAGGGGTGGGGAGGGAAATACATCTCTGGTGGCGCGGTCTCATTGTTGGTGTGGAAATAGCAGAGGATAATGCATTGTTTTAGTGTGATAGAAGGTGAGGACCAGGGAGGAGGGTTCTATCCTTGTTGCAACTAGAGAGTGGTGTGCAAGGCAGAGGTGAGGGAAGTGGAGGAGATGTGCTGGAGGGCATTGTTGGTCAAGTGGGAGGGGGAATTATGGTCTTGGAAATCGGAGGCCATCTGGAATGTCCTGGAATTGCTCCGCCTGGGAGCAGATACAGTGGAGGCGGAGGAATTGGGAGGAAGGAATTGTGTTTTTACAGGAGGAGGGAAGTGAGAGGAGGCATATTCCAGGCAGCTGTGGGAGTTGTTGGGTTTGTAATAGATGTCAATGTTGAGTTGGCTGCCGGAGATGGAGATGGAGATGTCCAGGAAAGGGAGGAAGGTGTCCGAGATGATCCAAGTGAGCTTAAGGTCAGAGTGAAAGGTATTAGTGAAGTTGATAAACTGTTCCACCTCCTCATGGGACCGCAAGGTGGTGCCGATACAGTCATCAATGTAGTGGAAGAAGAGGTGGGGGTTGGTGCCAGTCTAACTGCAGAAGGTGGACCGTTCCATTTCTCCTACTAAGAGACAAGCATAGCTGAGGCCCATGTAGAGCATTTCAGGGAACATCTCTGGAACACATGCACCCAACAACCTCACTGCATTGTGGCCGACCACTTCCAAGTTCCCCTGCATCCCCCACTCCACATGTCCTGGGCCTCCTCCACCCCCAAATCCAAGCCACCCCATGACTGGAGGAAGAATGCCTCATCTTGCGCCTTGGGACCCTTCAAACACACAGCATCAACATTGACTTCGTTAGTTTGCAAATCACCCCTCTCCCCACCTCATCCCAGATCTAACCCTTCAACTCAGCACTGCCATTTTAACCTGTCCTACCTATACATCTTTCTTCCCATCTATCCACTCCACCCTCCCCACCATCCTATCACAATCGCCACCCACTTGTATCCACTATTGCCTTCCCAGCTACCTACTCCCACCCCCACCCTCCTGTTTATCTCTCAGCCTCCTCCTCTCCCACAGACTTGATGAAGGGCTTATGCCCAAAACATTGACTCTCCTGCTCCTTGGATGCTGCCTGGCCTGCTGTGCTTTTCCAGCACTGCACTTTTTGACTCAATTATTCCGTTGCCCTCCAGATCAGCCAAACTCTATTTTATCAACATTGACTTCACTAGCTTCTAAATCTCATGTGCTTTAACTCATCCAAAACCCTGCTACTCCCATCCCATCACAGCCTGCACCAAACCCTGCTTTATTTCACTATCATATAAGAGCTAGGCAAGACATCGTAGTCCCAGAAGGCTGTTCTCTCATGTGTGAGAGAGAGAACTGGTGATGAGGGCCACACACTCAGGGAAGGGGCAAGGTTGAGAAGGTGGGACTTGTTTGAAAACCTCAACCAAAGCAGGAATTGAACCCACCACACTATTGGCAACACTCTGTGTCGCTAACCAGCCATCCCATCAACTGAGCTAAGCAATCTCCTATTAGAACTAACCTGTATTTGGTTCTTAGTCTTTCAATAATTCAAATGTTATAATAATTTCAATAATTTCAATAATTATAGCTTTTAGTATGTTTGTGGTCCCTTTGCTCCAACCTCTACATACTCCCACAGTATTATGTATACTCCCATAAATTTCTATTCCTCTGAGAGGGTTGTTGCAAGTAATGCTGTATGCAGACTTCCAGAAGGTGTTCCTCACAGTTCCACACAATAGAATTGTGAGAAAAATTCTATACTATGGAATAAAAAGAACAGTAGGAACATGGCTATAAAATAGATTGATTTAAAGGAATCAGAGTAATGATCACAACTAGTTTGAGGTAGAGTTCTCCAGGGGTCATTACTGGGTCCCTTGCTTTTCCTGATATCAATAACGATCCAGATCTTGCTGTGTTGACAATAATTGCAAAGGTGGCAGAAGACTTGAAACTTAGAAGTATTTTAAACTATGAGGGGGCAGTACAGAAGTTCAAAAGGACATTGATAAGTTGATGAAGTAGACAGACAATTAGTAGAGGAAGTTCAATGCAGAGGAGTATGAGGTGATGCATGTTAGTTGGAAGAGCATGGACTGACAACATAAAATGAGGGCACAATTCTGAACGGGGTGCAGGAGCAGAGTGACCTGGGTGTATATATACACAGATCATGGAAGATGGCAGAGCACTTGCGGAGAGAAGTTAATAAAGCATATAGTATCCTGGTCTTTATTATTAGGGGTACTGAGTATAAGAGCAAGGAGGTTATACTAAACAGGGACAAGACAATGGTTAGACCTCAGCGAAAGCAGTTCTGGTTGTTGCACTGTAGGAAGAATGTGACCGCATTGCAAAGAGTGCAGAAGAGATTTACAGGAATGGTTCCAGGGATGAGAAAACTAAGTTATAAGGATAGATCAAGACTATTCTCTTGGAGAGAAAAAGGCTAAGAGGAGATCAAATAGAAGTTTTAAAAATCATGAGAGGACTGGATAGAGTAGATAAAGGGAAACTGCTCCCACTAGTACAAGGGTGCAAGACTAAAGGGCACAGAATTGTAGTGATTTGCAAATAAAAATATATGATATGAGAATGAAGTGTTTTTGGGTAGTTTGGGTTTGAAATGCACTGCCTACCAGTGTGGCGGAGGCAAATTTAATTGAGGCATCCAAGAGACAGATCAAAGTGCATAAACAGATCAAAGTGCAAGAAAATGGGAAAAGGGCAGGAAATGGCATTAAGTCATTGGAGGGCCCCAACCATATGGGATCAATGTGGATTTCTCCAGTTTCCTCATTTCCCATCCTCTCACCTTATCCCAGTTCCAAACTACCAACCCGGTACCGTCCTTATGACCTGTCCATCTCCCTTCCCACGTATCTGCTCCACCTTCCTCTCCCAGCTATCACCATTACCCCCTCACTCTCAGCTACAATTACTGCAGCCCTGCCCCACACCCATTTATATCACCACCCCCTTGGTTCACAGCCTCATTCCTGATGAGGGGCTTTTGCCTGAAATGTTGATTCTCCTGTTCCTCAAATGCTGCCTAACCTGCTGTGCTCTCCAGCACCACACACCACAATAACATTTCTGTGATTCTGTGATCTTGTCATACAATCTCCTGTAAGCTGCACTTTTAGCAGCTATTTAGGAATTATGTCCACTGAGAGCCCTCTATCTCCTGATCTTTACATCCATTTCTTGACCCAAAGCTTTGGTGACCTTCCTAAAACTTTCTTCTTTGTGCCACTGTTATCTGATTGCACCTCGATGAATCACATTGGGATGCTTCTTGATGTTAAAGGCACTCTTATCAATGCAGACTGTAGTCTGATAGTCCTCAGTCCTGGGAGAGACTTTGAATTGTCAGAGATCTTTAGTTTTTTTGAGAGCCACTGAACCATACACACTAATTTTGCAAAGGACCAACAGCAGCCAAGCTGCCAATTTGAATTTAGCAGTGAGCATGGGAGAGCTTGAATTGAATGCGACTGATGTTAAACATTATGGTTATAATGTTTTATAAAAACAGCAAACACATAAAACCAAGGAAATATTTTTTAAACTGACATGATTTTCATACACAATGAATTAAACATGATACACTGGTTGATCAACCACTAAACTAAAATGAGCCTTAATTTTAAAGATGAAAGATTGATGTTTACTGCTGTTGCAATGCACAAAGCATTTTGTGATTTAAACATTTGACACTGGTCCGCCTTTCAGCTGTTTCGAATAGATGAGCTGCACTTATTCAGAAAGGTTTCTAACTGAAGAACATGGAAGTGCTGGAATTATCTGTATCAACAGCAGATCAAAATTTATGTCCAAGATCATGCATAAAGACTGGATATGTCATCCAATTGTGCATTTTATCTCTACAAACATGTAATGCAGAATCTATTGATACTTCAGAAGTGAATGATATCAGATTTTGAAAGTGGCAATTGTGGAAACAACCATTTAAATAAAACAGTTCTTAAATTAGTCAATATTCATTATGAAATAATAATCTCAGTTTGTAAGAGAAAGGAACTTTTTTTTGCAAAAAATGGAGCATTGGATGTGAAAAAAAATTGTTTGATACAATTAGTTATGTTAGGAAAAAAATGTTTTCCCCAGGATGACAGTACCAATATCTCAAAAGTAATCTTCCTCCTTTCTTTCCTGAAGGCAGCAATTCATTCTGAGATATGGTTTCATGAATAGCAATGATCCTTTAGTGCCTTGTTGAAGTGATCTTTGCGACAGGTCAAGGATCAAAGATTACTAAAGTGAGGGATAGCAAATGTTTTAATAAGCTGAAATATTTGTATCTTTGTATAACACAGGGCCATAGATTTCTGATCAGGCCTTTCAAGCATTCTGGGATGACAGATAAATACAAGTCATAAATAAGACCTATTTTCTTCTGTCAAGTTCACAAGCCTGATGGCAAAACTCTGAAATCTTTCATGAGGATTGTGGCTTCTACACACTTCAAGCTCTGTCATTCAGTCCAATGTAACTTATTGTACTATTTGGCAATCTCATTTTAAATTGCACGGTGCTAAGTGTGTCACTGTACTTGGGAAAGAATGAAATTGTGCACCTTAGTCCGATTTCAGTTATTGTTCAACCAAAGATTAATATTTTATGTTCAGAAGTCAAGCAAGAGAAAGGTTAATAGGAAATAGCTATCATATCTCTTAACCTCTGTTGTTGAATTGCTTCTACTGGCTGCACCACTGCATATAACTTCACTGATTTATGTGTCTAGCACAGAGCACAATTACAAATCTCAATTTATAGAATTGTCAATTCCCATCAATTTCAAGGACTGGCATTACACCAGTGATTACAAACAATGGGAAGCAATCTTTATCATATCATTTCCAAATCTAAGGCATAATCACCAGTATTCGATTGCTTTGTTGGAATCTTGAATTTTTCAGTAGCACGTGGAAGCATTGGCTATTTAACTTCAGGCTGATTTTGGTTTAGTTGGTAATTAAGTTCAATCACAGTTTGCAATCTGTTGTTTGGTTTAAGATGTGATTTGAGGCAATCTCATTTATGGTGACATATACTGTGATTTGTTTCTGTTAAAAACATTGAATTTATATGCCAATAAAATGTAACATGAGAGTTGTATCTATCCTTTGGATCGCCATATGTTTAGACAGCAAGTATGGTCAGGTAAAGCCAGCAATAATCAAAGATTAAAATTTCCTTCCAAAAATTGAAAAACATAAGCAAGTAAGATAAATAAGACTAATCTTTTCATTCTGGCAGAAAAAGCGAATTATTTTTTCTAGAAATGTTAATGTATTGGGGGTATATGCGTTCCCAGCTTAGTAACTATCATAACTTAAAGGTAGGCCACATTATGGTTCATCAATCTCCTTCTTAATGCATAACTTGAAGATAGGGAGTTCACCCCTTTCTTTGGGCAGTTCCTTGAGATTGAGAATGACTTGCTTCTGCTGGGTTGGATGGGTTGTAAGGTGGTTTACAAATGCAATGCACGATCTACTGACTGTACCACATGTGGGCAAGCATGTGTTTGAAGAATTGGGTCAGTGTGTGGTTTGGAGGGTTTTCCACTTCCTTTCAATGCCTTGTCTTCACTTCTGCTTCCACCTGACAAAATCTCCGGAAATGTTTGATACCTTCCCACGTGAACCTTGTCCATTTTAGTCAGGATCCGCCATGAGTTGGTGGGTGTATTTCAGGGAGGCCATCTCTAAAACATTTCCCATCCTTCTGGGAGGTCTCCTGCCATGGTGAAATCCTGAGCAGGGCACACAAATGACATGTCCTGTCCAGTGGAACTGGTTTTGAATAATCAGTGCCTTGATGCCAGGAAAGCTGGCTTGGTGGAAGACATTGCTATTAGATTACCTGTTCTATACTGGCTTTGAAGTATATCAAATAAAAAATGCTGGTGGCTCATCTCCAATACTTCATGTTGCCTATTGTATGGTGACCTAGTCCCTGAAACAGGAACCCTGTTAAGCTTAGTCTCAGCTTTGAGATCCTGATCCTCAAATACTCTCTTCCTCAGCCAAGCAATTTTATCCAACCAATGATCTACAAAACAATTAGTAACACTAAGGCTACTGAACAGATGACTGTTAACAAATAATAGAAGGAAAATGGAGTTTTGAAGTTTTTGATCTTATTCAAGATTTGACATCTTAATGTGAAATGCCTTCTCATTAAATGATCATAATGTTAATTGGAAAGAAAAAGGGAAAGGAAATTTATATGGGGTTCCCTGAGGAGCATATGAACTCATTTTGATGTGCTACTCACAGAAATGTGAGTTAGGCATTTCAATGCAGTCTATTTTTGGCATGAATGGATGAAGTTCCAGCATGTTTCTAAATCTGCTGTGTTTACTGATAAACTAACCTATTTGTTTTGAATAAAATACATCCATTACAACACCAGAAAGGAACACAGTGGCAAATAAAATTCCAAAAATATTGCGACGAATAATTTCCCCTAAAGTTCTATAACTTATACTAATTTGGTGCCTAACCAAGTCAGTATTGGGCCAAATTTTAAGTCATTGAAAACCCTTTCACTTTCAAGGAGCTAAATTTTGTTTCAAAAAAGTCATTTTAATTTAGAATGGAATTCTGCTCAGACCCAGGATGTAGACAATACAATCTGAATGGCACATAAATTAAATCTTTCCTTTTTTTGTCACATGTGATTAGGAGGGGTAAGTAATTATTTTGAATATTCATCTGTAACTTAAATACTTTTGCGCTCAATTCAGTAATTATCAGAAAGGATGCATTCGAAAGATTATTTGGTGTGTTTTAAGAAAATAGATCATGACTCATAGCAAAGATATATTCCATTGAGGAAAAAAGATTCTAGGAAGGAGTAAGCCAACCGTTGTTAATTGAAAAGTTAGGGACCGCATTAGATTGTGAGAAAAGAAAACGTCAAATATAGCAAAAGTTAGTGACAAGCCAGAGGATAATAAACAATAATAAGGGAGAAAATAGTGTTTGAGGGCAACATCAAGCAAGATCTTATTTAAATTTATCAAAATAAAGGTAGAAACTAAAATGAAAATAGATTCCTGAGAGAATGAGCCTGGGGAAATAATAATGGGGAACCAGGAAATGGCAGAGGAGTTGAACAAATCTTTCCTTTCAGTCTTCAAGTAGAAGATATTAATAGCTTTCCAGAATCATGAATTAATCAAGGGACAAAAGGAGGAGAGGAAATAAATACAAGGCTATGCCTGGAGAAAAGAGCCAAGGAAACTAATGTGGTTAAAGATGAATAACTCCTTTAGATCTGATGGGATGCATCCTATGATATCAAAGGAAGTAGCTACAGAGGTAGTGAGTGTACTGATAGTAATCTTCCAGTCTGGAAAAGTCTTAAAGGATTGGAAAACTGCCAATGTAACACCTTATTTAAAAAGAGAGGAAGACAACAAACAGGTAACCATAGGCCAGTTATCCTAATATCTATTATTGGGAAAATGTTAGCATCTATTATAAAGGATGCAATAGCAGAGCATTTAGAAATACAGAATATGATCAAGCAAAGTCAACATAGGATCATGAAGGGAAAATGATGCTGGATAAATTTACTACATTTTTTGAGTCAGTAGTAAACAGCATAGATAAAGGAGAAACACTGGATGTAAAATATTTAGATTTTTAGAAGACTTTTGACAAAGTATCACACATAAAGCTACTTAATAATTTAAGAGTCCATGGTGTTGGAGGTACTATATTAGAATGGATGATCAGCTAACTCAGAGAAGTCAGGGACTTGGAATAAGGGTAGCATTTTCAGATGACAACCTGTTTTCACATGACAGTGCTGGGGCCACATTATTTACAATATATATCAATGACCTGGATGAGGAAAGTGAATGTATTATAGTTAAGTTGATGGGTGACACAAAAATAAATCACAAAGCAAATGGTGAGGATGACACAAATAATCTGCAGAAAGATATAAACAGATTACATGGATGAGAATATAAAGCAGGAAGATGAGAGTTTATGACAGGAAAAATAGAGGAGCTGAATATAATTTAAATAGAGAAAGACTGCCGATAGCTACAGAACAACGGGGTTTGGGTGGCCTTGTCAATGAATCACAAGAAATTATCATTCAAGTTCAGCAGGTAATAGGGAAGGCAAATGGAATGTTAACCTTCATTTGAAAGGAAATGACATGTAAAAGCAGGAAAGTTTTGTTAAAATTATACAAAGCACTAGTTAAGACCATAGCTTGGATACTATGAATAGTTTTGGGCCCCTTATCTAAAGAAAGATATATGGACATTGGAGACAGTCAAGGGAATGTTCACTAGGCTGATCACCTTCCACCCCGATCTCAAATTTACCTGGACCGTCTCAGACTCCTCCCTCCCCTTCCTGGACCTCTCAATTTCTATCTCAGGCGACTGAATCAACACGGACATTTACTGTAAACTGACCGACTCCCACAGCTACCTAGACTACACCTCCTCCCACCCTGCCCCCTGTAACAACGCCATCCCATATTCCCAATTCCTTCGTCTCCACCGCATCTGCTCCCAGAAAGACCAGTTCCAAGACTGAACAACCCAGATGGCCTCCTTCTTCAAAGACCGCAATTTCCTCTCAGAAGTGATCGACGATGCTCTCCACCGCATCTCCTCCACTTCCCGCTCCTCAGCCCTGAGTCCCGGCCCTCCAACCGCCACCAGGACAGAACCCCACTGGTCCTCACCTACCACCCCACCAACCTCGTATACATCACATCATTCATCATCATTTCTGCCACCTCCAAACGGACCCCACCACCAGGGATATATTTCCCTCCCCTCCCCTATCAGCGTTCTGAAAAGACCACTCTCTCCGTGACTCCCTCGTCAGGTCCACACCCCCCACCAACCCAACCTCCACTCCCTGCACCTTCCCCTGCAACTACAAGAAATGCAAAACTTGCGCTCACACCTCCCCCCTTACTTCCCTCCAAGGCCCCAAGGGATCCTTCCATATCTGCCACAAATTCACCTGCACCTCCACACACATCATTTACTGGATCTGCTGCACCCGATGTGGCCTCCTCTATATTGGGGAGACAGGCTGCCTACTTGCGGAATGTTTCAGAGAACACCTCTGGGACACCCGGGCCAACTAACCCAACCACCCCGTGGATCAACACTTCAACTCCCCCTCCCACTCCACCAAGGACATGCAGGTCCTTGGACTCCTCCATCGCCAGACCATAGCAACACGACGGCTGGAGGAACAGCACCTCATCATCTGCCTAGGAACCCTCCAACCACAAGGGATGAACTCAGATTTCTCCAGTTTCCTTATTTCCCCTCCCCCCCACCTTGTTTCAGTCCCAACCCTCGAACTCAGCACCGCCTTCCTAACCTGCAATCTTCTTCCTGACCTCTCCACGCCCACCCCCACTCCGGTCTATCACCCTCACCTTTCCCTCCTTCCACTATCGCATTTCCAAAGCCCCTCCCCCAAGTCCCTCCTCCCTACCTTTTATCTTAGCCTGCTTGGCACACTCTCCTCATTCCTGAAGAAGGGCTCATGCCCGAAACGTCGATTCTCCTGCTCCTTGGATGCTGCCTGACCTGCTGCGATTTTCCAGCAACACATTTTCAGCTCTGATCTCCAACATCTGCAGTCCTCACTTTCTCCTAAACCAAGTATGGATTGACTGCCTTATGAGGAGAGGTTGAGTGGGTTGGAACTGTGCTTGTTGAAATTTAAAAGATTAAGAGGTGACCTTAAGAAACATAGAAGATTCTGAGGGAACCTGACAGGCGAGATTTGGAAAGTTTGTTTTGCCTTGTGGGAGAGTGTATGCTCAAAATAAAGGGTCGCTCATTTAAGACAAAGATGATTCTCTCAGTGGGTAGTGAATCTGTGGAACTCTTTACTGCAGAGAGCTGCAGAGTCTGTGTCATAAGGTGTATTCAAGGCTGCAACAGACAGATGTTTAATCTGAAAGGGAAGCAAGGCTTATTGGGAAATTGCAGAAAAATGGAGTTGGAAATTATCAGATCGGCTATAATCTCAGCGAGTTGTGGGGCTGAATGTCACACATCTGCTCCCTTATCTTGTGATCTTTATGATGTTTCCTAATATATTTACTTAGAATTCAATTTGCAAAAGTCTTGTTTTCGGTAAAATATGCCAGTTGTGCCGATATGCCAGCTGCTATTTGCAGTGTTGCTGGGATACTGTTGCAATATGAAAGTCTGGTCTGAGTGACAGCTCTAATGACAGTACACTAGCTCTGCCAGCTGGTACCTATCACTTCATACATGCCATTAACAATAGGAAACAATCAAGCTGTGACTTCTGCTGAAAGAGAAAGGAAAAGAAAACAATTCAAGAAGAAAGGAAGCTACATACTTTTCAACATGTACATGACAAAAGATTTCTACAACTGTGAAAGTTATCAGTAAAAGTATTAGATTCATGAAACAACTGTGTCCGACGGTATTCAAATGTCCATTGAAGCAAAGTCTTTAACTCAACAGCTTTTCATAGCAGATTGTCTGATTAGGCAAAAGCAGGTAATCAGCGATTAGACAATATTCGTTTTGGAGCCATCTCCAATGTAAAGTTTACACAGGCACAGACAACATTCTCTGCACCTGAGAGATAACATTTTCCATTTAACAAATGGAAAAGCAGCCTACTGGATACTGGCCTTTTTGGGTTCACTCACACAATGTACAAATGACTGTCATTCTAGATATTATTTCAACAAAGTAATAATGCCATTGATAGCTACATATTTACAATAGTTTGTAATTTAAAAAATAAACTTTTTTGAGTGAATAACTTTTATTTCATACATGTGCTTACGAATAAATATGGTTAGTTTGACTGCTCACTCAAGATTTATGACAAAAGAACTGCAGATACTGAATTCCAAGGTAAACTAGCAGGAGGCTAGAAGAACACAGCAAGCCAGGCACATCAGTAGAGACCTCACCACCTCCTGATGCTGCCTGGCTTGCTGTATTCTTCCAGCCTCCTGCTTGTCTACATGCATGATTAGGGCAAAGAGTTTGTCATCAGTGTCTTGGGTTGCCAACCCTCCTGGATGGGTCTGAAGTCTCCAGGAATTGACAATTATTCTCTAAGCCACTGCTGTGTGTCACCTTAGATAAACATCATAGCGACATTAAATAAGATTGCACTTTTTCTTTTCCTTTGAACGTTTCTCTTTACCAGAAACAAAATTATTGAAGACAAGGGAATGAAGGCTGTTTGACCAACAATCAAACAATATCCAATTGGGTAATGAGTCATTTTGCTTTCCAGTTGGTGAAGGAAGGCAGCAGGTCAGAAGAAAAGATGCATTGACTGGCCTCCGGCTGAAGCATTGGGGTAAGTCATTTGCTGAAAGCTCCAGTGATAGTGTTAATGACAGTTGGCGACTCCAACATGCTATATGATCTATAATCACAAAATGTGAAGATGAGGCTACGATTAGATTAGGCATGATATCATTGAATGGCAGAGCAATCTCAAAGGGCTAAAGGCCTACTTTTGTTTAATTCATTGATGCGACGTGGGCATGGCAGACAGGCCACCATTGTTGCCCATCCCTCGTTGTTGAGAAGGTGACAGTTAACTGTCTTCTTGAACTATTGCTGTCTATTCAGTGTAGGTGCATCCAAAATGCCATTGGGAAGAGAGTTCCAGGGTCTTGGCCCAGCAACACCGAAGGAATTGTGATACATTTTGAAGTCTGGGTATTGAGTGGCTTGGAGGGAAACTTGCAGGTGGTAGTGTTCTTATGTCCTTCAAAATGGTAGTGATTATGGTTTATGGATCCTTGGTGAATTTCTGCAAGATGGTACACATTGCTGCTACAAGGTATCGATAGTGGAGGAAATGAATGTTTGTGGATGTGGTGCCAATTAAGCAAGCTGCTTTGTCCTGGACAGTGTTGAGCTTCTTCAGTGTTGTTGAAGTTGCACCCATTCGGGCAATTGGGGAGTATTCCATCACATTGCTGACTTGTGCTGCCTTTGTTCCTAACTTACACATTTCTAGGAGCAAATTACTCCTAGAATAAGAGTAGAATAGAACAGATGCTGGAATCTGTACAGAAAACAACAAATTCTGGCGATCACAGCAGGTCAGAAATCATTCCTGGAGAGAAAGCAAGCTAATGTTTTAAGTTTAGATGACTCTTCACCAGAGCTGAAGTGAAGTGTAGAGAGGGCAGCATTTGTGCAATAATTTGAAGGGGGGAGGGGGTGGGTAGGGTGTTGCTTTGTGTGCTGGTGGCTGTAGAGTACTGGGGGAGTAAAAATGTTGATGGTTCAGATTAGGTGATCAGAATGTGAGAATGGCAGAACGACGGTGTGTCTAACTGCCAGACAGGAGAGTACAGACAGTCTCACTGGAGTGGGGGGAGGGGAGAGAGAACATGGTGTCAGAGAATGCAACAAATAAAGCTAAAAGAAAGGGTACAAAATGGGGGTTGGTTCACAATTTGAAGGAATTGAACTCAATATTAATTCCAGAAGACTGTAAAGTGCCTAGTCTGAAGATGAGATGTTGTTCCTCCAGTTTGTGCTGAGATTCACAGGAACACTGCAGCATGCCAAGGACAGACATGTGGGGTATGTGAGCAGGACACTGTGTTAAAGTGACTGGCTAAGGAAAGGTCAGAGTCCTGCTTGTGCACAGAATGGAGGTATTCCACAAAGCCATCATCCAGTACTCCTCTATGTTTGTATGTAAGTTCCATAATTTGCTATTTCAATCATTTAGAACCCTGGATGAGTGGCACAGCAGATGATGAAACTTTGGAGCTACATCAGTCAGTATCTAACAGCAAGCAGCTAAGTCCCCACCACTGTTAATGACTGACTAACACCCAGGGGTAACTGCAGGAGTAGGACCATTGAGGCAGGCTGACCTCAGGACATCAGAGATCTTTTCCCACTCAATGCCTTCAAACTAGTGCCTGAACAGGTAAGTAACAGGTGCTTTACCAACATTGCAGCAAGTTTTAAAAGTGGAATGATGGTATTGGTCAATATTCTTCTCATTCCCCTACATCATCTTTGTCAGCAAACCTATGTGCTCCAAGCAGCAACACCCATTGGGGAGATAGAGCTTAGGTGGTGGCAATGAATGTGGGTATTGCCCACGTAAGGTGCCTGGAGAAAGGAAGGATGCATGAATAATTCACTATTTTATAACAGAGGCTGCAGAGCTGCCTTCCTGCGGCTGAGCAGGCAATACACTATGGTCTCAATGGTCATGTTTGAGAAGAACAATATTTGATGATCGTCATGACTATGTACAGAATATGATCAGGTGTTTCAATTTACTGGCCTCGTAAACAGAAGGATCAGGGAAGGTATTTCCATATTTCAGAGATCGACAAAGCATCTGGCATCTATCGCAAAAAGTATGACTGACAACCTTTGCCATCTCCTGCCATTCACAGCACCCACACATAGCGATGACCCCAGATAAGTCAGTCCTGCTCTTTATTTGTATCAGAGATTGTTTCTCCAATCAGATGCCCTGCTGATAAACCTGAGACAACCCGTATTCAAGACTTTCGGCACTTAGGGCTCCCATCTTGGCATCATTCCATTTGCAACAGAACTTTAGTGAGGTCACATAAGGTAATTTGCTGCACCCTTTTTGATGCTGAACAAAATCCAATTCTGGAAAGGGAAGTCTGCTAAAATTCCTTGCATGAAGTTGTCTCTCATTGGTGTGGGATCAAACAAAGCCTTTTGTTTTATTCTTTCATGGGATGTGGGCATCACTGGCTAGGCCAGTACTGATTGTCCATCCCTCATTGCTCAGAAGGCTGTTAAAAGTTAACATGTAAGCCAGACAAGATTTCCTCCCCTAAACAACAAGTGTACCAAATATGTTTTTACAACAATCTGCAGTGGGCTAGCATTTTAATAGATTTTTGTGAATTCAAATTTCACCATTGGCCGTGGTGGGATTCGAACCCTGATTCCCAGATCATTAACTGTTTAACCAGATTACTAATGATGATATTCTAGTGAGAATATCCAGAAACAATATTAGCATCTGCAATTGTTTTCAGAGTTAAAATACCTATTCCACATTGTAAATCAGTGCAACATGCAAGCTGAAAATATGTAGGAGGTGATATTAGGCTCCCAGCACACATTTCAGGCTTTGAAATTAATGTCCAGAATGGACATGTACATTTCCAAAAGGAAGCGTATTGTCTCCATCTTCCAAACAGTGATTGTACATATGTGCATAGTGACTGTCAGCAGCATAAAGAATAAGTTATTGTATTTGTCCTCCATTTTAAGGACAGTATTTAACCAAGCAATTTTCCACATTGTACTGGAATGACTTGGATAAGGTCGGGGCTAACTCTTCAGTACTACAGCTGGGATACAGTTGGTGCCTACAGTCTTTGCAGTGTTCAGTGCACTCAGTCATTTCTTGATATCACGTAGGGTGAGTCAAATTCCCTCAAAGCTAGCATCTATAATACTGGGGACATAAGGAGGAGATCAAGATGGATCATCAATTCAGCATCTCTGGATCATAATTATTGTGAATGCTTCAACCTTGTCTTGAGAAGTAAGGTGCTAGACTCCTTCATTATTGAGGATGGGGATATTTGTACAGACTCCACCTCCAGTTAGTTGCTTACTTGTCCACCATCATTCAAAACTGGATGTGGTAGGACTGCAGGGTTTGAGCTGATCTATTAGTCATGGTTGTTTTCCCACAATTTCACACCAGTAATTTTTGTTGATTGTTTAGTGGCCATCATGTGCTTTATTGTTTATGTGTAGTCACTATGTGTTGGGTAAAACCTGGTTCTTAGTTATTCAAAAGATCATTCTTCCATAACAGCTTTGTTGTCTGCATCTGAATAAAAGCAAGCCATAATAATTGCAAAAGAAGGAGAAAAAGGTCAGATTACAATCTAATATCCACAGGGTTATTTATCTGTTTCAGAACCATTACAACACAATGACATGAAATTCCTCTGATGCTGAAGCAGTCTGGATCCAAATGCTCTTGGACATAGATAAAATTGAGGCTTGTGCTGATAAAGAGAGAAGTAATATTTGTGCTTTGCAAATGCCAAGTAATGATAATTTCCAGCAAGACAGAATCCAGTTATCGCCCCTGACATTCAATGGTATGACCAATGCTGAATCCTCTACTGTGGGTTACAATTGGTCATTATCTGAACTGTATAATCCATTTTAAAAATGTAGCTACAAGGGCAAGTTAGTGGCTATGAATCCTTCAATGAGTAACTCACCTCTTGACTCACCTAGGCCTGTCCACCATATATAAGGCACAAGTCAGGAGTGTGATAGAATTCTGTCCATTTCTCTGGTTGGGTGCATCTCCAACAGTACTCAAGAAGCTGGAAACCAACCAGAACAAACTAGCCTGTTTAACTAGAACTCTACTCACTACTTTAAATGTTCACTTCCTCTATGAATGATGCACCGTAGAATTAGTGTGTGCCAACTATAAGGTGTACTTGAGCAAATCACCAAGAGTCCATCGGTAGCAGTGTCTAAACTCTAGCCCTCTACCACCTGAAGTGTCAAGGGCTGCAGAATCAATGTGACCACGAACTGCCAGTTCCCTCCAAGTATCTATTACCATTTTGACTTGGTAATATGTTGCCATTCCTTCACTATCTCTGGGTAAAAACCCTGGAATTCCCTCCCTAATTGGACTGTGGGTGTCCCTGTACCAAGAGGAATGCAATGGCTCAGGTCAGCAGCTCATTACCACCTACTTGAAGGGAATTAAGAATAGGCAACAAATGCTAGTCCTGGGTAGAATCAGCCACATTCCATGAACAACTAAAAAATAATATGGATCAAAAAATAAAGTTATTCTATATGTATTCCATGTGTAACAAATGTAAGAGAACTTGGCATAAAAATTAATGGAAATGATTTCATAAATTACCAAAAAGCAAATGTCAGCCTTTGAACATGCTAGAACCTTACACAGTTATTATATTTTATTACTTTCCACACAACAATTCAAAATGAAAACCCTTATCATAATTCTTGCATATGTTCATTTATTCTCGAACATTTAGTACTTTCGTAATAGGACTGCACTAATTATATTGTTGTCATCTGTAATTAAAGTTTGCATCCAGAAATAAATCCTTGTCATGTGTAAAATTTCCTATCTGACTATCTCTCTGGGCAGAGAAATGTTTCTTTTACTGAACATATTGACATTGCACAGTGGAAATTACTGAAGGAAATGGTGGGAGATTTTCTTGGATGTCGATTTACCCCAATCACCTTTTTGTAACTGGGGTAATTAGTTCCAATTATCTTTCCATTGTCAGCCACACATATCCTGTTATGTTATTCATTATTTTCTTCTTCAACAATTTTTCTTTCTCACAGCTTTGAGCACATCCTATAACAGAACAAACCATGTACAAATCAGCACCTGTAACAGTACAAGGAAAGACAAAAGCATTGTTGCTTGTATACTGTAATTACTTAACAATGCTGATTAATTGCACTCAACACTTGTTTCTGATTTCATGGCTGTAATGGTGTAACACACAAGGCTCACCATCTGTTCTTCATGTCAGGCCAATGAGGGTCAATCCCATCATGAAAGGTAACTGACAATTCTTTTCCATTGGCAGCTGCTAAGACACAGTCTGGCAGTGCTCAGTATAATACCCGTTGGCTGATGAATACAGCTCTCCTGCAGTTCAGGAAAAGGGTCAAGACTTTGTTGAGAGGAGCTGAAGTTATTTTTACATGACATCATTGTGAATTTATAAATATGGAACAACAGTAGGCCATTTGGCCCTTTAAGCCTGTCCCACCATTCAATTAGATCTTAGCTAATTTAATTCTGACCTCAAACCTACAAGCCTGCATATTCCTGATAATCTTTTATTCCCATGGTAATCAAATTTCTACCTACCTCTGCCTTAAAAGTATTTAAGATCCACATCCACTGCATTTTGAGAAAGGGAATTCTAAAGACTCACAACTCCATTTTCTTTCTCATCTTTGGGCAACACCTTCTGTTTGAAATCGGACACCTAGTTCTAGATTGCCCCACAAGAGGAAGCATCCTTTCTATATCCTACAGGTCAAGTCCCCTTGAGATATTGTGTTTCAATTGAATCACCTCTGACCTTTCTAAATTCCAGAGGATACAGCCTGACTAGCCTTTCCTCATAGTATAATCTACTCATTCTAGGTATTTATTTATGGGTATTTTACATTCACAATGTGAAGGATGCAATGGTATTTGAAGCTTTGGACTCATCTTCAAGGCAAAAAAAATTAGACTGTCTCACAAAATGATAAGTTTGCCTATTTTCTCCTTCACTTCTCTCAAAGAAGCAACTGTTGTGCAGTTCCATAGTTATGGTCATACTTTGCTCATTCTTCCTGTCACCTTGATTATTAGCATTGGGAGTATCAGCTCAGTTCTTACAGGGCTGCCAAGAGTTTGCAGCTGCCATCTCCTCCTTCACTACATTAGTAATGCAGATACTCATGTCTGTTTCCTGAGAGCCAGCCTTTAGTTTGTCACTAGTGGCTGTCACTTGTGGAGCACCATTTTGCATCAAGTATGGCTGATTGGAGGAATCTCATATTCCTACTGACTGCTGGAAGTATATTGGAAGGATTCATAGGCCAATAATCAGTCTACTTGGTCAAATTAGGAATGCATCTTCTGTGACCAAGAAATGCTGGTGTGGGAATTGAACCCAGAGCTGATGTCCACGAGGCCCACTTTATCACAGAGCGTCCCTTTGCAGCAAACAAGATAATTGATAAAAATCATCAAGAGGAATCCTGATCAGTTTATTGCTGCCACAATCTCCACCTTTCCTCTTCTCAATTAATATTTGTTAATCTCTGTCATAACAGAAAAGTATTTTTAAAAATATAATCCACTGTACTTTGGTAACACGATCTACCCTAAGTAAAAGTTATGATATTAATCTGAGCTAAACAGGCCACCGTGCAAATAAAATCTTTAAAATAAACAGCATTCCAGGAAATACCCACACAAATTTTGAGTGAACTGCAATATGCTTACTCTAAATATAACAGTTATATGATCAAATCTTGATGCTAAATCAACACAAAACTGGAGGAAGATTTGTAGCATAGCTCTCAAGAAATAGAATCCAGGCATTTTGAAAAAGAAAATGCACAGGACTGTTCTGTTGTTAGTACAAAACCAATCTGTTATCCATCATGGGCACTTATCGATTAAATCAATTAAACCTGAAATTTGATTGTACATTTGCAGCAGCTGAGAAGTAGTGGTTTTATATGGCTGGGTTTTTTTTCTGCGTTGGTTCACAGCTGCTTTGTGGATTTCAGCAAGTATTTATTCCTGTGCTCAACTAAGTGGATCCTCCCAATAGATGCAGATCTACTTTTCCTCCAACTGCTGTCCTTTCAAATGACTCCTGAATGTGTATTAGTACCAAATGGTAAACAAACTCCATTTACTTCCCCAGTGGCCAGTTTTTAAATGTCAGCACTATTGAAATGCTTCACAAAATTAAAACTTTCTTTGTTTCAACACAGCTATTAGAAATCAATTAATTTGAACGGGTTTAAATTAACAGTTCTCTCCCATAACTTTCCAGCTTTTACCTAATGTGGAATATACTAATCGAATGTAACATCCATTATGACCATATAAGAACTTCTAAGATAGTGGCAAAAGTAGGTTAGTCAACTCATTGTTGGCTCTAGCATTCAGTATGATCATAGCTGGCCTTCGCTCTCAGTCCACCTCCCTTAGTCCCCTAAGTATTCATCAAATTCTGTGTACTATGTTGAAGTAGACAAAAACATTTCAGCTCAACGGTTAGGTAAGAATTCATATTCAGATCTTACTCATCATCACCATACATGGGGATAGTGGATGAGTTTGACCCCAAAGCACCCGAGAGAATCACTCAGGGGGCAGAGGAAAGAAGTCCCTTTCCCCCAAGGCATTAAATGGGAGGAAATGGTGGGGAGCTGGTCTTCCAATCACAGGCTGGTTAGCTCCTGTGCTTGCTGCTGATTGGTTCACTTGTGAAGTAGATGAGAAACAACCTGTGATTGTAGGGGCAGTGAGTGGGTACGTTAGTGCCAGAAGTGAGGCAGTTGCCAGGATGGGGGAGGGGGCATGAGGCACTCCTAGGAGTGGAAGGACCTGAGAGCCGAGGTCAGGGATCCGCAGCCATTTTTTTCGATACTGGAAAGATGAGTCGGAGCCAGGAGCCAAGGCTGTCCTCTACTCTAAGGGGATCAAATGTTACAGGAAGAAGGCAGGAGAATTGTACTGAGAAGCCATGATCGAATGTTGGAGCAGATTCAATGAGCTATATAGCCTAATTCTTCTCCTATCTCTGGTAGTCTCATGTTCTTACACACCAGGTTCATGGGCTGTGAGAAAGTGAGGACTTCAGATGCTGGAAAGTCAGAGTCGAAAAGTGTGGCTTTTGAAAAAGCACAGCCGGTCAGATAGCATCCAAGGAGCAGGAGAGTTGATGTTTCGGGCATAAGTCCTTCATTGGGAATGTGGAGGGGGAAGGGGGCTGAGAGATAAATGTGGAGGGGGGGGTGAGTGGGGGGGGGGGGGCAGGAGGAAATGTCGGTGGGATGAAGATAGATGGATGCATGTAGGAGAAAGTGAGGACTGCAGTTGCTGGAGGTCAGATTCCTGGTTTAGTGCTTAATGCTCGAAACATCGATTCTCCTGCTCCTCAGATGCTGACTGAACTTCTGTACTTTTCCAGCACCACACTCTTTGGATGCAGATAGGAGGTGATTATGATAATTCAGTGGGGATGGTGGAGTGGATAGGTGGGAAGGAAGATGGACAGGTAGGACAGGTCAAGAGGACGGTGCTGTGTGCCAAAGGACTAGTGGGTGATGGGGAGAAGAAGAACACTATAAGGAAGATGCAGAAGATGGATCCCAAAAAAGTGGCAATGGATTGACCTTCAGTGGCACAACCTCTTCCAGATGGCGTGTACTTCCATTGGGCACTGAATGTCTATGAGGGAGGACATTGGCTATGTGCCAGAACTCAACGTGACTTGTTGAGTGGCTTAAGGAAGGCATAACAGATTGTGGGAGTCTTTTATTTCATCAACCTGCTCAGACATGTTAGCAAATGGTATTTGAGCGTGGCCCTCCTGATTCAGACGTAGGGACACCACCACTGCACCTTAAGAGCCCTCATCTGTTTCCCATCTAATGTTGGACTGTTTTCCTCCCCCTGGGAATCGGATATGGGGATCCGTCCCTGAAATCCTCTAATCTACCTGCCATCTTGACCAGTTCGGACTGAAAGATCACTGTGGTCGAAAGAGGGACAGGAGGCATAAAGAGCAGAGTCCATTGCCCTACAACCTCCCAGAGAGATTTGCCCTCTGTTCTCTTGTTCTGAGCTCTATCAGCTTCCTGAATATTCCTTTTTCGTTAACGGACAGAGAGTGCCTCCTTGTGGCACTGCTGAAGTGTCAGTGTAGTTTTTGGCCCAATGTGATGCTTCAGTTAGAGCTGGTGTGCTTGGTCACTGGCTTTGCCCCCTTGGACACAGCATGCTTGGCCAGTTCCCCGGGGCAGCAGCAGGTGACTGATGGTCTGGATTTCCCGGGAGCTAATGATGCTACATTTGTTGTGTGTGGCCAAGCGACAAGCCTCTCCCTTGATGTACTTGAAAATGTCATTAAAGAATGGGTTCGCGATGCTCATGGTCTTGGTGGAGATGCCATTGTTGGGGTGAATGTGTTTCATCACTTCATGGATGTGAATGAATGAATGAATAGTTTATCATCACATATATCTTGGGAGATACAATGAAAAACGTTGTGTCCCCACAATCCCGTGCCATTTTGAGTACAAACAGAGAAAAGAAAGTACTTAAATAGAGTTCACCTTCATTGGCCGGGGTCCCAAATATAGCTCCAAGATTTCTGCAATGTCCACGCTCTGGGCCTACTGCTGTTCGGAATCCCTGCTTCTTCATCACTGCAGATGATGCCTTACCATCAATTCCAGGAATCCATGCATCGGGCCTACAAAGCTTGGAGTCCCTGCTCTGGTCACCACTGACACTGTCTCAGCCTCCCTGTCACATCAGGAAGACAGAAAAAGAAGAAAGGACAAAAAGGTGAAAAGAAGAAAGGATAAAAACAGGATGTTGCCTACCTTGAGCAGATAGGCCTACCAGGGCTGTTATCCTGAAGTAACTTTCTTTTCCCCATGCAGCACTTTACTAGCACCCTCTTCACTGCTTTCTTAACTCCATTCTTGGCAACTTGTCCTTTGTATTTCTCGATGACAGGACAGTCAAATCCAGGTTACCTGACTGGGCTGAATCATAATGAACTCATCCACCATTCTTCATTACTGACTATAGTCACTAAAGGTATTGTCAGTGAGCTGCTCCCGCTGACGCTAAGTGCTAATGTCAGGGTCCCAAAACCCACCATAAAATTTACAATACATTTATTAACTCTTTTCTTTCCACAGATGCTGCAAAATCTTTATTAGTTGTTGATTTCTGCAAAGAAAGTGGCTGAATGAGAAATTAATCTTATATTACACCATATTTCTCAGTTCTCTGTTCAAAGTCAGGTTGAAGCCATTGCACCGTGGTCCCCTGTCACTTGAAGGGCAGAGAGGCAGCTGCCATTGCTATCTGAGCCTGAAGAGGGCCTGGACCCTGTCAGGTTAACACCAACCAGATCAGAGGCAGACAAGTTATTTACCTCACCATAAAACCTTTCCTTATTCTACCAGTTAACTTTACAGATGAGCTTTTTAGATGCTTCATCAGAAAATAATGTTGGCCAGGATCGTCTGAAGTGCTCCAATCATTGTTGGTAGGCTCTCTACACAAACTTGCCCTTGATCTGATATCAGTCTGGATTTCTTGATGGACCTTCTAGACCTGGCTTTCCGAGAAGTGTGCAGAGCAATGCCCCTTACAGAATTCTGTTGCACAGAGTAAAGCTGTTCCCCTCTCTCCACCTTACCTCAGATTCTATGGTTCAAAGATCCAGTGAGTGGAGTGTATGTGTGATTAGTCAAATACATGAATGGACAGGTTGGTTAAATGGCCAGGCTGGGTGCCAGGTGGATTAGGTGTGGTAGGTGGGTCATGTGATTTCGCCATGAGCAGGGTATTTCACCCAATGCCGATGTTATCACACATAACAAGAATCTGGGCGTGGGTGTTGTGGTATTGGAGATTCCAACTGAGGTTGATTGTAGCTGGCACTAACATTAGATTACAGTTGAGCAGGACACTTGCAGCAACATGATGTGCTTCAAGTGATTCTAGGATAAGATGGAGACTGAGACCTTTGTACCATCAGGTTACAGGTTCTGATGCAGTGATGATATCATAAGCATGTCTCTTCAAGTTGTCTCTTATTGATGTGCTGAGTGTGAGACAGAACAGAACAGTTTAGATGTTGTCAGGTCAGGTTAAGAGGGCAGGTAGGGATTGTGTGGCTGGTAGGATGATTGGGGCAAGTGGCCAGGGGTGTAGTCAGGGGTCAGGATGTTATTCAGCAGAATTGCGATATAATAGGGAAATGAGGGAGCATTCTGCGAGTTAGAGAGATGCCCAGACATCAGGGAACCAGTCAGGGAGTCAGGGTGAATGTGCTGGGATTGCCAGGGTGTTGGGCAACAGTTAGCACATCACAGGAGATAATCAGAAATTCTGAAGGGGTATTCAGTGGATCAGGGAGTAATTAGAGCATCTGGGGATTAGTGAGGGGTCAGGGATTAGACAGGGGTTGGTGGTAATGAGGTGGTCAGAGGTCAGGGAGTGTACATGCGGAGTGAGATGTGTAATCTCAAGTCAAGGAAGAGAAGTTGGGAGATTGAGAGATGATTGGAGAGGATCAGTGTGAGTGACTGTGGTAGTCGGCTTTATTGGTTACACAGATTAGATTAGATTAGACTTACAGTGTGGAAACAGGCCCTTCGGCCCAACAAGTCCACACTGACCCGCCGAAGCGAAACCCACCCATACCCCTACATTTACCCCTTACCTAACACTACGGGCAATTTAGCATGGCCAATTCACCTGACCCGCACATCTTTGGACTGTGGGAGGAAACCGGAGCACCCGGAGGAAACCCACGCTGACACGGGGAGAACGTGCAAACTCCACACAGTCAGTCGCCTGAGTCGGGAACTGAACCCAGGTCTCAGGCGCTGTGAGGCAGCAGTGCTAACCACTGTGCCATATTGCACAAGACTTCTTATATCTATCATGTCTTTGGTAAATATTCAGGTAAGCCCATGGACCTGCCCAAAGACCCCAACTCTAAATCAGAATTGGAGAATTCCATGGAGGGTCCAAGAGAGCAGAAGAACAGCAATGATGTTAAAACACTGGTCACCATATTAGGGTGTGTGTGAAGTCCCCTGACATGAATCTTCAGTCATGCATCAGATATCTAATGGTCCAGAGAGTGGAAGATTTGGTCCATTGTTCATTTTCTAAATAGAAATATTCCATCTGCAAAATGCTAAGTGCACCAATACTTATATCATGAAACCCTAGTCATGATCTGTCTGGCAACACTTGTCTGACAGACTTAGAAAATACAAATATACAGAAAACCAGTTCTGAAGAAATATCATACCAGACTTGCAACATTAACTATATTTCTCTCTTCACCGATGCCTGCAGACCTACTAGGTTTCTCCATCATTCTCTGTATTTGTTTTAAATTTCCAACATCTGTAGTATTTAGCTTTTATATAGACTTAGAGACTATGTCTTCAAACAAGTGTAAGGAAATGTAGACATTTATAATTGACAGATCTCAGTGAGTTAGGTTAAAGTTCAAACTGGGCCATAATTTGCTACAGAAGTGAATCAAATAATGACTGCCATTGATTAGAGTCTAACCTTGACTGATTAATCTTGACAAACATTCATGCTGAAAGTTGCTGGAATTATGAGATGAAAAATCAATTTTGAAGGAAACCATTGAACTGGGAAGCTAATGAAAAGGACAGGTTATTGTGCACTTTATTAACAAATCAGATTAAAGGATTGAGGAGAAAATCTAAGTTAAACTGGGTGTTTGTCTCCAGCAGGATATTTGTATCTGCTGAGGTAATACTTTTATTATCTCCTCTAACACAAGATTTGGATCTGGTACTGAAAGATTAACCAATTTTATTACAGCTCCAGGTAAATATTACAGTCACAGGCGCTTGAGTGTCTGGGCTAATACTAATCTTATTTTTGTTACAAAGAGTAACATACTTCCATCAGAGTCCCATGCTTCATGTGGTCCCTGTTAAGATGGAGTCTGAATCCTTTACACCCTCAGGTCACATGCCATGGTACAGTGATGATATCGTGGACATGTTTTTTAAAGGTTTACCGCACTAGCTGTGAGACATAACTCATCAGTAGGTGAACTTAACATTAAATTTAGTATGGAAAGAGAAATATAGTGAAATAAAAGTTATATAAAGTGAAAGAAAAGGGAGCTAAAGACAAGTAAATATAAGGTGAAAGTGGGTACTGCAGACACTGGAGTTTAGGGCTTTTGCCCGAAACGTCGATTTTCCTGCTCCTCGGATGCTGTCTGATCTACCATGCTTTTCCAGCACCACCCTAACCCTGACAAGTAGACATAAGTAAATTTCACATTTTGAAAGTACCAACAAGTCTGATAGATTAAGACTGCACACTTGTAATAATTATTTTATGGTGCCAAGAGATTCACCAGATGTAATTAATAATTAGTGCATTGTTAAAAGAATCTCTGACAGATAACATCAGCTTAATTAAATATGCATGGTCCTTAAATAGCTACAAAACAGGCTCCTTTCGTCACTTCAGACCAGTTCTAACTACCTGCAGTGAATTTAGTTTGAATCTACCAAGCACGTACAGCAATGTCACTCTGAGGAGACAGATGGCTGGATGGCATTTTCGCAAAGCTCACAGTGGAGTGCCACTCCTCGGGTAGTAAGGTTTGGATCTGTGTGTTTAATCTTGCATCTATCCTTGTCTGACATTGCTGTGGTATTTGCACATAAATAACAGAGACCATCATTAGCCTTGCCATTATTTTGACAACAAATGATGCCCCATAATGTTCACAAAGCCAGATTTGTGTATTTAGGTGAGCAGGCAGTCAGGCAACAAAAAAAACAAAAGAAAAGAGAAAATAGAAAATTTAGATTCCATATTATTTTGTGGGGAAGAATTTAGCAGAATTAATCTGTTTAAATCAACCAAAATTATCTAACGAACTGTTCATTACGTTTCTGTTATTATTCAATGTATATAAATTTAGTGAAGTGAATCTGCTCATAGCTACTGCTCTGTGCAGCCACGTGGCTCTGGGACAAAACTACTTAGTGACTCACATCAACATTCATTTCAAAACAATATTTACACAGTATGCCTTTAGAGAAATTGAACAAATATACTTGCCAAACCTGAATATGAAGTAAAAGTCACAAGAATGTTCCATTGGACAATGCATTTATAAATCTAGATAAGGAGAGTCAACTTCCACAATAATAAATTACTCAGACCAAGTATGAGATGAGAGGTATTTAAGACAGAGATGAGGAGGATTTTTTTCTCTCACAGATTAGCAAATCTGTGGAATTCCACACCACTGAGGATTGCTGAGGCTGAAATAGGCAGATTTTTAATCAGTAGGGAAATCAAGGTTGTGGAGAAAAGGCAGGAAAGTGGAGTTGAGGAGCTATGATCTCATTAAATGGTGGAACAGACTCAATGGGCTGAATGGCCTACTTCTGTTCCTATGTCTACTGGTCTTATGATACCTAAGACAGACTCCAACATGTTGAGAGTGTGGTGCTGGAAAAGCACAGCACATCAGGCAGCATCCGAGGAGCAGGAGAATCAATGGTTTTGGGCATAAACGCTTCATCAGGAATGAGGCTTGTGGGCTGGGGGGCTGAGAGATCAATGGGAGGGGGGTGGGGCTGGGAGAAGGGAGCTGGGTATGCGATAGGTAGATGAAGGTGGGGGAGAAGGTAATAAGTCGAAGAGGAGGGTGGAGCGGATAGATGGGAAAGGTGGGACAGGTCAATAGGTTGGAGGTTTGGGACTGGGATAAGGTGGGGGAAGGGGAAATGAGGAAACTGGTGAAATCCACATTAATCCCATGTGGTTGCAGGGTCCCATAGCGGAAGATGTGGCGTTCTTCCTCCAGGCATTGGGTGGTTAGGGTTTGGCGATGGAGGAGGCCCAGGACATGCATGTCCTTGACGGAGTGGGAAGGTGAGTTTAAGTGTTCAGCCACGGGGCAGTAGGGTTGGTTGGTGCAGGTGTCCCAGAGATGTTCTCTGAAATGATCTGCAAGTTAGAGGAGACCACATGGAGTGTAGATGACATTGGTAGAGGTAGAGGTAAATGTCTATCAGATGTAAAAGGATCCTTTGGGGCCTTGGATGGAGGTGAGGGGGGAGGTGTGGGAGCATGTTTGCTCTTGCTGTGGTGGCAGGGGAAGGTGCCGGGAGTGGGGTGAGGGCTGGTGGGGGGCATGGATCTGACAAGGGAGTCATGGAGGGAATGGTCTCTCCAGAACACTGATAGGGGTGGGGAGGGAAAAATATCCCTAGTGCTGGAGTCTGTTCATAGGTGGCGGAAGTGGCAGAGCATGATGCGATGTATACAGAGGTTGGTGGGGTGGAAGGAAAGGACAAGAGGGTTCTTTCCTTGTTGCTACATCCAACATGTAACAAGATCGGGAGTAGTGTTGCATATTTCTTCCAGCATCCTAGAGAAACAAAGACAGTACCTCGGAATCACTGCATTAAGAACAAAGTCATTGCTCAATCAATTCTGTTGCCCTAACTTATGATCTCTGAGGGAGGTTGACATTTTTGAAAATATTAAAGTAATCTAACAAAAGTGTCTTCCATTTCTTTACTTGTTAATTCTCACACCAGCTTGCCAAGTAGGTTTGGCATTCTCAAACACGTCTCCTGTATTCATTCTGACTCATTGTTAACATGTAAAGTAGGTACAATGATACACTGATCCTTAAGGTCAAATCTCTTTGCTAATCTTATTTTAGTATGGATCTAGCTTTGATATGAAAACATTTCTACAATGCTAATGCTCTTTGGTAAAGTTCCTGTTTCTCTATAAAAGTTAATAAAGTAGATAACATTAGAAAACTGGAAACGCTCAGAAGGAAGATCAAACAAAATAAAGCAACTGGCAGTAGAAAGACTATGTGGTAGCATCTAAAATAGTAGGATATCAATCAAATATTTGTTGCAGAATTAATCCTGATTATAAGTATTTTGTAATTAGTTCAATTCAAATGAAGAAGGCTTTCAATGCTTTGTTATTTATTAAATACGTATTGCTATTTTATTGTTTGATTGCAAATGACATTTAATTTTCAATGCAAATTATGTATTATGCATTACTTCAATCTAACATTTTTAAAACAGATTAATTTCATGCAACAAACCATTAAAAGTATGGTTCAGTTGCAATTCCTTGCAGTCATGTTCCACTGATAAACATGATTTGCGTGATAATAGTAATATCAGTGCCCCTGTCTCTAAAATCAAGCAAGTAATTTCTGTTAGAATGACAGGGAATCCCAATGTTGCCTTAAGTTAAAGGAGACATTTTAAAATATAACTGTCCTAGAAAGTCAGTTTTCCTAACAGTAAGCATTAGTTGTGCTCGTGATTTGTTATTGTTGGAAGAGCATTCCAGACTTTCTCAAGATTCAAATTATATATTCAGGGTAATTTTAATGAGTTAATTCTGAGGTTTCAAAATGTATGTACCCTAGGAACTTTAGGGTGATAAAGTCTTTTCTTTGACTATGTTGAAACAAATTTTCTCAGCTGCAGTATTTGCTGTTTTTAATCTTTCATTTGTTGACAACTGACATGGGTTTAAAGTATTTCAATTTATTAATTATTCAGCATCAGTTCACAATTTGAGAGCAGTCACTTCTAACACCTTTTTGAGCAGGGAGGATATAGAGTAACCCAGCTTTGCAACAAATCTGTCTCATTTTCAACAGGCAGATGAGGTTAAAATTGCTTCTTCCTTTTAACTCATATCTATTGTTCATGGCTGAATTCTTTCAATTGATAAGTGGCTGAGGTGGTGCACATTGTAAAGGGAAGTTTATTTATGTTTGGTCTATTTGCTGTTTGGATGATACATTCCTGATCACTGTGCGGCAGAGGAGCTTAGAGCAAATATTGCCTTAACATCACATGTTTTTTCTTTACCCCCACACTACCACCTAACTGCAGGTAGTGCTTATTTTTCCCCAGCACCCCTGTTGTGTGTGTGCAGGTATGAGACACAGTGAAAGACACAAGGTGTACAAATTTTTATTCAATTTCCATCACCAGGAAGAAAGGAAACACCTAAGTGGCCAGTGACAAGCAGTGCCCTTCACATCAAAGGGCAATGCTGTGTGATCAAACAGTGAAGGGGATAGCAGGGATTAAGGGCTTTGCCAGTAGCATCGATTTTCCTGCCCCTCGGATGCTGTCTGAACTGCTGTGCTTTTCCAGCACCACTCTAATCTAGGGATTAAATCAAAATAGAGTTGGAGGGGGACATAATACACTCCACTTCCTGCGGTGCACACCTCTCATTGAACAACTCCAGGGTGTTGGTGGACACCGCGTTTTCCTTCTGGAGAGACATCCAGGCTCTAACATAACCGCAGAAGAGGGGCAGGCAATCGGCCCTAATGACCCCCTCCATGGCCCACTGCCTGGACCTGTTTATGACCATTTTGGCCAGGCCCAGGAGCAGACCCATGAGGCGGTCTTCAGACCTGCCCTCCCTCCTCCGTACCGGGTGCCCGAAGATCAGGAGTGTGGGACCAAAATCCAAAAACAGAGAAGGAGGTTTTTGAGGAAATCAAAAAGGGAGTGCAAGCGCCCACATCCCATTTATACATGGTCCATAGACTCCACAACACCACAGAACAAGCAATTGGGCTGGGAGTCTGTGAACCACCGCAATCTGCGATTGCAGGGGAAACGCCGGTTGCAGCATTCTCCACCCTAGATCCCTGAGAGAAAGGGGGAGGACCCTGCATGGGGAGCCCTCCACTGGGGATCCTCACTGCCCAGTGATAGACGGGCATGCCAAGGCCTGTCTTGACGGTGGATGAGGGAGAAGAGGTGGACGGTGTGCAGCAGCAGTCAATACAGGGCCCACCATCTTATGTCCTTAAAAGGGACAAAAATAAAATTCCAGAGGCAGCTCAGGTTCCCGGGGGATGTACAGGACCTTGGGGCCAATGTGAAATTCCGTCCAGGCAGGGATGAGCACAGATGGGATTCCATCGCACACCTGAGCATCCTCCAACTGGTGCACTACGTCGGGTCTGAAACATCACATTTTAAATGTGTGCTTTCACTGATTTAAGACCATTAACTGGATGCTTCAACAGTGGAAAAATACACAATATTTGAATTGTAATAATTAGTGTTTCATTGTCGTGAATCAAGATGATTGATTTATATGAATTGACAACATTTAAAATACTTAGATTTCTTACGTCAAAGTCTAAAATATTTTCACACTCCTTCCTATCATTGGAGCTTTTTTCTCAAAGGGTCCATGTTAAAATATTAATATCACTTAAATTTTTCATTATTTTGAATATTGTCATCGATGTCTAAGATGAAAAACATTTCACACATACTAATATACAGGTATTACATCTGGAATTTTATGTTCCTGCTCACTGGTATGCTTTTTCAGCTGAGTTTGAAGTAAAAGGACAGCTGTGATCAATTTGGACATAGGCCAACTGCAATCAAATCCACACCATTGGGCAAACCCATTCTACAAAGAACTCATCAGTGACATTATCACTGTCAACTACTGTTTGAAATTATACACTTAATGATATGCGCCCAACCATTAGATTTGGAGGTGCAAAGATTAAAATTGTCTTCCACTTGCACCACTGCAAATATGCTTCTGTTTTGGATTTTGCAATACGCACCCTTTTTTGCAACATGACCGATTGAATATTGAAATGTCTCATGGTCAGTCTACCTCTAAGAGACATGCTCTAGGTGTCATCAATGTATCATAGCATGTGGTATGAGGTAAGCCATTCTACTAACAACACGCCCCTCCTTTGTAAACTGATTGCTTGATCTCAGTCTAAACTCTTATGCACCGAGGAATTAAATGCTCGTATATAATAGTTAGTTGTAATAAATATCTATTGGCTAAAGGAAGTAACAGGCTTTGCTGCATTAGGTAAGCATCCTGTTTGAGGCAAAACTCATACTCTCTGGGCATCTTCTTTGCAGCACATTACAAACTGATAGAAATTGCTAGTAGGTGTGTGCTGGTAGGAAGTGGGGAGGATGGGGATAAATGTTTGGCAAATGGAGCAATCACAATGCAGGACATGAATTTCAAACTTTACATGCTGACCTTGACTGCAGTTGTGAGGTTATTGGACATTTTGTGGCACTGAATCAGGCAATATTCCCTCTTAGCTTCATAGCCACTGTCAACCTAACATTTACTAGGCCATCCTTTTAAGGTATTCTACTTGCAAAGTTACACATACAGAAGTAGTACTGCTCACTCAAGTGAATTGCTGCATAGTATCCAGGGATGTGCAGCCTTAGCTGGGTTAGCCAAGGTACAGGTTTACGGAGGCTAAGGCTGTGTGGAATGATCTGTGGAGAGTCGGTACCGAATCGGTGAGCTTCTTACCGCACAGCAGGGATTCTATGATAAGGCTGCACACAACAAAAAAAAGAAAGCATTAGAAGCTCCTGGCATTAACTGCTGCCACAGCTGTCTGCCTTCTGAGAGTTTGTCTGAAGGGCTTGGTGGCCTATTGACGGCAGATGACATCTTGACTTCTCTGCATCTTGTTGATTAAGACGCCCAGTGCAGGGTTGAAAAATCTTGGAGCCCTCTGTTTATTTTAATGCTGTATATAATACAATGAAGATGTTTTGACCGTGACATTCAAATTATTTGTCTGGTCACTAACGTTTTACACAGTTCAGCAACATTACATCATTGGTGTGAGACACCCAGTCCAGTCGTGGGTGTGTCCACTTCTAGGAATATTGCTGCTTAACTCTCCTACTGATGTTCATAGAACAGTATAAGTTTTATATCTGAAAAAGATAGAACAACTTGTTTAAAATGTATCACAAGGCATTGGATACAACATTGATATTAATAAACTTTACGTTAGATTTGTGATGCCATCTAAACTTCTTTACCAAATTACACACATTAAAGATAGTGCACTTTATCTGGGAACAATGCAGTGAGTGACAACAGTAGGCATATTCCGTATTCTTACTCTAACCAATTCCTTCAGACAGTTCGAACATCTGTTCTCACCAGAATGCACCTCCCCTTTAAATTATGCAGGCTCCCCTTGAGTGCTCCAAATGCAAAGTGCTACAGATTCTGGAAATTTAGGACAAAAGCAGAAAGTGCTAGAAGCACTCAGCGGGACTAGCAAGATCTGGAGCGATAAACAGACTTAACATTTCAAGTCAATATTCTTGTGTCAGCTGTCTGAGATTTACCCGTGCTCAGGTACAATCACTCAATGGCATGTTAATGTTGGTTGCATGTGGCAAACATTCAAATCAGGAGGCAGCATGAGGTCTGCATGCTGTATGACTGAGAAACAACAGGCCCAGGTTAATCTTGCAATGCAATTTCTGTGCCTGTTCCTATGTCTTATTGAAATTCGTGGCCTGAATGTCAGCATCTGCAGGTGGCTTTACCTCCCTCTCCTCTGTCAGGTTTTACTTGTTCTAGGAATTCTGCAATAGTTATTCAACTCACATCCAGCTCCTGACCCTAAAGCAATGAAAGATGAATTACTTTATTAATAATGACATTATTTACAGAAGCAGATGCACAAAACACTCACTATGAATTAGAGGAATGTAATATCTGCCATGTTACATGTACTCACTCCAAAAAGCATGAATGAAAGACAGGAGAAACAATTGAAATTAAGAAAGATCGGGTGTAGAAGATTAGTTAATAAATCTAACCTGAACAGTGACTACAACAAAAAGCGATAAGTCAAAGCATGAAGACGATGCTCAAATCATTAATGAAAGTAAACAATCGAATTGTGTGAAATTTTGAACTACCAAATGCAAGTTTATGAAGCACAACCAAAATAATATGTAATTTAAGTAAAATGTAAATAGAATTTACCAACCATGGGAAACTCAGAAAGAGGTTAAAAAGTAATACTGAACATCTGAAGGCAAATGTCAGAGAAAGTACGTCACTGAGATACAGGCCCAGAAAA